>NW_024583672.1:30893-55359 GCF_018398535.1 Haplochromis burtoni
CACACACACACACACACAAAGTAACTCCACCAGAGTGCCAATTTCGGGTCACTTTTGCCGGTCCAAGCCTGGATAAAGGATCAGGATTGCAATTGTGACATTAAAAAACAATAATTGCTAAAATAAATTTAATTTGTAGTTCTAAATAAATTCTAAATGCATTTAGGACGTTTTTTACTCACTTGATGTCTCTTCCATGATGTTATTTCTTTCTCCAACAATGCAGGTTACAATTATATTAGCATGACCAATTATGCAAATTAGGCGATGACATCATTTAGCAACTTCTAGCGACTTTTAGGACAGCCAATAGCGATATTCCTTACTGAGGAGTTGGCAGCACAGGGTCCCCTAACCAGTGTTGCCAACTTAGCGACATTGTCGCTATATTTAGCAAGTTTTCAGACCCCTTAGCGACTTTTTTTCTAAAAAAAAAGTCGCGTGCCTATTTCGGGTCACTTTTGCCGATCCAAGCCTGGATAAAGGATCAGGATTGCAATTGTGACATTAAAAAAAACAATAATTGCTAAAAGAATTTTAATTTGTAGTTCTAAATAAACTCTAAATGCATTTAGGACGTTTTTTACTCACTTTATGTCTCTTCCATGATGTTATTTCTCTCTCCAACAACATAGGTTACAATTACATTAGCATGACCAATTATGCAAATTAGGCGATGACGTCATTTGGCGATTTCTAGCGACTTTTAGGACAGCCAATAGCGATTTTCCTTACTGAGGAGTTGGCAACACTGCCCCTAACTTTCAGTAGCTGTTCAAAGGAGAAAGTTGTGGTATATCAGTGGTTAGAAATACCATTATTACTTTAGAATTAGTTTAACACAAAGTCAGGGCTGACCAGGGACCATTGCTGTGAGTCACAGTGCGCAGCATAAAGGTACTTTCACATCGGAGGCAGCATGTGCTGCTAATGCTAACTAAAAGCCAAGGATCCAGAATTTGTTGCGCTGGCTGCTGAGCTCTGTGGATTTTTGCGGCAGCTCTACCTGTACTAGATGCACCTGCTCCTTGTAGTCTCTATCTCTGACTTTATTTCCTCTACAAGAGTTTCAGTTTTTTCATCTTCAAATGTTCAATAAAACCATGAATCGCTAATTCATAACAAAGAAAGCTTTGTAACTATCCCCACTAGTGAAGACTGTGTCGTTTCCACAACACTGCCCCGCCCCCTAGGTCCGCAGCGCTGTTGAAAAGGCTCTGGAGGTCCCTGTATTAAGCACGTAAACCTTTGACACAAAAATCACCAAACTCGGACCACCACAGACTTTTTTCCTTCATGGTGATGAAGGAAAACACTGGGCTGGGATGTAAAGGGGCATTTATTCCCTCAGGACCTGAAGCTGCATAAAGCACCCCTCCAACAGTGTTGCCAACTCGTCAGTAAGGAAAATCGCTATTGGCTGTCCTAAAAGTCGCTAGAAGTCGCCAAATGATGTCATTGTCTAATTTGCATAATTGGTCATGCTAATATAATTGTAACCTACGTTGTTGGAGAGAGAAATAACATCGTGGAAGAGACATAAAGTGAGTAAAAACGTCCTAAATGCATTTAGAATTTATTTAGAACTACAAATTAAATTTATTTTAGCAATTATTGTTTTTTTAATGTCACAATTCCAACCCTGCTCCTTTATCCGGGCTTGGACCGGCAAAAGTGACCCGAAATAGGCACTCTGGTGGACTTACTTTGTGTGTGTGTTTATAAGTAGTTTTAAACCTCGTGGTCTACAAAACAGCATAACAGTAAAAGAATTACTGACTGCGTTACAGTGCCGGAGTAGCGGCGGTTCATTTGCAGTTCGTATGCATAGGTGTGAACATCTCCTGCCCTGATAGCAGCTGGGGGAGGACTATCCTCCTGTTACGTTTCGGTGTTGTCAGTGTTTTGTTTTTTGCGTGACTGTCATGTATTTCCTGTTTTACTTTGAAAGTCTGTGTTATCTTAGTGTGTTCAGTTTACTTTTCCTTGTCTCGTCAGGTCTAATTTGCCCCAGCTGTGTTTCCCTCCTGTGGTCCATTCCCTGATTGCTCCTTCTATGTATTTAAGCCTTGTGTTTCAGTATGTCATGGTCGCGATCTCCCCCCGTGTTGTAAATAAATAGTTTGTTGTAAATAGTTGTGAATGGGTTTGTCAATGCTTTCGTTATGGGATATTTTCATTTTGGGATTTTGGTGGAGAGCCTTCGTGGTTTTATTTTCCTTATTTCTGTTTTTCTACGTTGCACCCCGGTTGCCTAGGCCGGGGTGTAACACCTCCGCCCGTGAGCGCTTTGGAACGGGCGAGGTGCCCACGGCAGCACCGCTGCTTGTTGAGAGTAAAAGCGATACCCGCTTTCACGTCAAAAAGTCGTCATAAATAAGTCTCCAATAACACCAGAAAAAGTCGCCAGATTTGTCGCTAGTCGCTTTTTAGAAAAAAAGTCGCTAGGGGTCTGAAAACTCGCTAAATATAGCGACAAAGTCGCTAAGGTGGCAACACTGCCCTCCAATAGCCAAACCCATCTGTTCTCTGATTGGATTGTTAAATTTGTAATTGACATGACATTGGCCAATCAGATGAAAGGAAGAAAAATAGGGTCAAAATTCATACTTGTAACTTGAAACTTGAGTGCAGAGTTTCACATGTATTTTTTGGCTAAGTCCTCACACAAATCTTTTTTACACACACACACACAAATTCTTTTTAGACATACAAATCCAGATTTACAAGTACAAAAAATTTATGACCACAATTTGAGCCCATAGAACACTTCCCAGGACTTTTCTGGGGTCAGACGGGGCGCCCTGTTGGGGGACGGGCAGTGCCCTTCTTGTCTCCCAGCTGATGACAGGCTCAGTCCTCAGTTCATAACCTTATTCTTAACCTTAACCACAATTTTAATCGTATTAGATAGGGTTTTCCAAAGTGATTCATGATGAGAAAGTAAAATAAATGCACAAGTGTAGATTAATTCCAAATGGTTCTCCTGTTTCCACAAGTGTAACATATACCGGCGATTTGTCACGTAGCGTCGGTATGTTATATTTTGGGATGAGGACGTCTGACCAGCGTGATACGTCAGGTGAGACGTCATTCAGGTCTGGTACCTTAAATTAACCTGGTATAAAAATATAAATATAATAAAAATATAGTTTTCTTCCATGCATTTTTGCGGTATTATTACTTGACGTCTTAATTTTCTTTGTAATGAAATAGAATAGTGTTTCAACAAGTCCTTTGACAAATGCTTTGACTCCATGCGCATCAAAAAGTTTTAAATATTAAGGTATGTGATTGTCACTCTGCTGTAGTACAGCTCTGCGTTATCTCCTGAGAAAGCGGAGCTGTGCACTTTATATAGAAATGTATAGTTTTTGTAGAATGAGCCATACTGAATAAAATGCCAGCAATGACAGTATTTAAACCTTTTTCTGCTCCTACATTTCCCCCTCCATCAAAAATGTGAACACCAAGAAAACCAAAGAGATCATTTTCATCTTCAGAAGGCACAGCACTGACTTGCCCCCCCCCTTTGTCTAAAGGGTCCACAACTTCTGGTTTCTTGTCATCCTCATCTCTGCTGAGATCTCCTGGACAGACAACATCACAGCGGCCGTCAAGAAGGCCAGCAGCGGCTGAACTTCCTGAGAGTCCTCAAGAAGTACAAAACAGACTCCAACCTGCTGCTGACCCTCTACCACACGTCCATTGAGAGCCTGCTAACATACTGCATCACAGTAAGGTATGGCAGCTGCACTAAGGGGTATAGAGTAAGGCTTCAGTTGAGTAGTCAAGTTATCTCAGAAGATCATCGGCTGCCCTCTCCCCTCCCTGATGGACATTTATTCCTCCCGCTGTCTCAGCAGAGCAATGAACATAATCAACAACATTTCCCCACCCTGGCTTTGACCTGTTCAACCTGCTTCCCTCAGGGAAGCACTACAGGTGCATCAGCACAAAGACCCACAGACTCAAGAACAGTTACTTCCCAGAAGCCATAACCACCCTGAACTCACACATGCACCAATAACACAGTTCCACCGCCTATTTAACGACTTCCCTCTATAAACCACCACAGTGCAATAACCCAAACTGTATATGCACAAGACTATTTATTTACATATTTGTTTCCTTTTTCCCGGATTTGTATATTTTGTGCATTTTATATATGTATATCCATCCATCCATCCATCTTCATCCGCTTATCCGAGGTCGGGTCGTGGGGGCAGCAGCCTAAGCAAAGAGGTCCAGACCTCCCTCTCCCCAGCCACCTCCTCCAGCTTGTCCGGGGGAATACCAAGGCGTTCCCAGGCCAGCCGAGAGATATAATCTCTCCAGCGTGTCCTGGGTCTGCCCCGGGGCCTCCTCCCGGTGGGACATGCCTGGAACACCTCGCCCAGGAGGCGCCCAGGGGGCATCCTTGCCAGATGCCCGAACCACCTCAGCTGGCTCCTTTCGATGTGGAGCAGCAGCTGCTCTACTCTGAGCCCCTCCCGGATGGCCGAACTTCTCACCCTATCTCTAAGGGAGAGGCCAGCCACCCTTCGGAGGAAGCTCATTTCCGCCGCTTGTATCCGCGATCTCGTTCTTTCGGTCACTACCCACAGCTCGTGGCCATAGGTGAGGGTAGGGACGTAGATCGACCGGTAAATTGAGAGCTTCGCTTTTACACTCAGCTCCCTCTTCACCACGACGGACCGGTGCAGCGTCCGCATTACTGCAGCTGCAGCCCCAATCCGTCTGTCGATCTCCGGCTCCCTTCTCCCATCACTCGCGAACAAGACCCCGAGATACTTGAACTCCTCCACTTGGGGCAGGAACTCATCCCCGACCCGGAGTGGGCACTCCACCCTTTTCCGGCTGAGAACCATGGCCTCAGATTTGGAGGTGCTGATCCTCATTCCCGCTGCTTCACACTCGGCTGCGAACCGTTCCAGTGCGAGCTGGAGGCCCTCACCCGATGAAGCCAACAGAACCACATCATCCGCAAAAATCAGAGATGAGATTCTGAGGCCACCAAAGCGAAAGCTGCGCCTAGAAATCCTGTCCATAAAAATTATGAACAGAACCGGAGACAAAGGGCAGCCCTGGCGGAGCCCATCACCCACCGGGAACGAGTCCGACTTATTGCCGGCAATGCGAACCAAGCTCTTGCAACGGTTGTATAGGGATTGAATATATGTATATTTTTTCTTTTTTTCTAAATACTGTTCATATGTATATAGTGCTGCAGAAACTGTGCACCTCGCCCCCATTTCTTCTCCCACATGTTAGCACTGAGTTTGAGATGCTCGGTATCTCATTGTACATCTGTATAGTGACAATAAAGGCATTCTATTCTATTCTATTCTATTCTAAAATACAGTCAGTGTTGATCAGAGGATGATGCCATTTGGAGCCTACAAATAAAGTGACACTATTAACCTTTTCTTTGTAGTTTCAATTATACGAAGCATATCGGTCCCATTTGTTGAAGAACATCCCCACACCATCATGTTCGTACCTCCAGACTTCACTGTTGGTCTGGTATTTTTGGGATGATATGCAGTGCCTTCTGACCTCCAAAACACGGTGTGTATTGTAGCATTGTCATGGTCCTGGCTCATTTTGACCCAGCGTTCTTAGTTTTCTTGTGTTTTTGTATTTTGTTCTTTATTTATTCCATAGTTTCTAAGTTGTTCTGTTAAGATGTTGTTTATTAGATTTCCCCCTCGTTACTTTACCCCCTGTGTGCCCCCTCTGTGTATCTGCGAGTCTTGTTTCTCCTTGTGTTTTATTTCATGTTTTCCTCAGCCTGCTGTGTCTGTGTTTTCTCCCCCCCTCTGGTCTGCGTCTCTGTATACTTCCTGTTTTACTTTGATAGTCTCCCGTCAGTGTGCGTCAGTGTTGTGTTTGCTCCTGCCATGTCTTGCTATGATTATCACTGTCACCTGTGTTAACCGTCTGTGAATTTATGTCCATGTCTCCCTCAGTTCTGTGTCGCGTCGTCAATGTCTCATCCCCGAAGCTGTGTGATTTTTCCCTGTGTTTCCTTGGTCCTCAGTTTAGCATTCCCAGTCTAGTTTTGTATCATTGTTAAGCCTGCAATAAAGCAGTGATTTTTGAGTTCAGTTCTGTTTCCATGACTTTTGCGTTTGGGACCTCACCTGCCTGTGCACAGCCAGTTCATGACAACCATCTCATCTGGTCTCATCTGACCAGACAATATCCTCAGAGTATTTTACAGGCTTGTCTAAATGTTGCTCAGTAAAGTTTAAACGTTCTTCAAGATGCTTTACCTCATTACTTATTTTCTTTGAAACAATTTTCCATGCTGATTCCAGATCTCCATTTCCTCATGTGTTCAAAATTCTTTCCCTGTACTGTTTCTCATTAGAGCACATAATTTATGGACATCTACTGGATGGATTGGTAAAATATATTTACTTAGAAAAGTGTTCAATATTTGTTTTACCTTCTGTATCTGATTGTCACTGTAACAACAAAGGCTGTGTTGAACCTCCTTCCTTTACTTGTTTGATCATGCCAATGACGCAAATTCCTGAACCCACACAGCACAACACAAATGTGAAACTAAACCACCAATGTCTGCTTTCAACTCCTGTATGCTGAGCACGCTGTTAACTTCACATAATTACAGACGGCTGAGTCCAATGACTGACATGTTTCGTGATACTGGAACTGAAGATCGGGTTGTTTTAGTAGAGTCTGAGGAGAGGCACAATGAACTTCAAAGTAGGAAAACTTTTTAATTTCCATTTCCTTTTGTGTCTGTGTAGCTGTGTGTGTGTGTGTGGCAATGCTGTCTGTTTTCATGATGAGGCTGTTGCACAATGGGGGAATCTTGTGAAAGACTTTTTCTTGAAGTTTCTCTGCCATGTATTGAAGTTGTGACATAAGAATCTTTATGCTTCTCTTTGGTTGTAATTAATGTAATTGGTGGTGCAGTATTGGTGAGGTTAGTGCAGTTTTCAGAAGAAGACTTCTGCATTTGTTCTGTGCTCACTTATAGAAAAACAATCAAGATGTTAGGGTTGGGGGGGGGGATCTGTTAAATGGCTTCATGTAAAAAGCAGAAGAGAGATTTTATCACTGTGCTTAAGGAAATTTTTGATGTCACTTCATGCTAACTTAGTTTGTGTCACCAACTGTGAGTACAAAATCCTCAAAAAAAACGTGTGCAACATTTTGGAAAAGCCTGGACCCCAAAGACACAGCTGTTACTGTTCAGTTTCTAACAGAGACAACTGCTTTGCCCAAAGACTTCAAAAATGAAATGATCAATGTCAGTAACTCTTTTCAACATCTTTCCTCTCTCCAAACTGCAGCTGAGCTCAGACCAGTGAGAGCAATGAAACCTCCAGCTTATGTTCCAATGCAGGCGAGGACCTATGATGGGCCCTCTGGACAGCCTGGAGGATCTGTATTGGTTCAGAACACCAGTGTGAACATCGTCACTGAGCCTCCAAAGGACCATTTTATCTGGTCCCTCCTCTGCTTTGCCTACTTAAACCCCTGTTGTCTTGGACTTGCAGCTCTCATTTATTCTATCAAGGTGTGTGTGTGAATATATACATTGTACCTACCTGCCTACCATATCTTACCATATAAATCAAGCTACATGATCATGGCATCAAACACAACCAAAGCTGAAGTGCAAATTTTGTTTTTTAAAAACTACAACACTGAAAGAAATATCTTACATTTGTTATACAGTTTACATCATTTCCTACAGTGATAGTAACAAAGAAAATATATGGGCACAAAAAATCCCCACCAGTGAAAGAGCACCTGGGATTATCATTATAATTGTTTGCATTTACTAAAAACATGAAGCGTAACTTTTTCAGATAATGAAATTTAGGCTATGCTTAACATTTGCAGTTTCAGTTTACACTGGGATAAAGATAATTACATTATAATTACACCATTACAAACTATATGTTTCTGTCCTTCTAGGCCAGAGACCGGAAGGTGGCCGGAGATCTGGAGGGTGCACAACGTCATGGGTTCATTGCCCGTGGGCTTAACATTGCTGCCACAGTCCTGTTTGTCATTGTACTCATGATTTTCTTTATTATAATCAGTGCTTTGTTTGCAAATGCACCTGCTTATGCTCACAGAGAACCATACTATTATCATTTTAACAGAGATTAAGTTGCTTGCTTCTGTGACTTGTTATTAAGCCTCATATTCGGTACAAGAAAAAACACAGCTTCAGACCCACTGTTTAATTTAAAAACTAAAGGTGTGCTCCAATAGTTCATTTTGCTTAGTCTCTCAGTTAGGAACTGTGGCAGTAGTAATAAAAGCTGTTCCAGTTACCCAATTACTAAGCAAAGGTGCTTTGGTGCTTCCTTTATTGCTTCCTTTAGCATAGGATACACTGGAGCATCCTTTATGAAAATGAAGAAGAAAAAGGCGTCCCATAAGTCATTGCAACAGACCATCCGGCCATTCATGAAAACAATGGACATAATAAACAAAGTTGCACAGATCATGTGAATGTTCGTTGTAACATTTTTCTTTTCATTTCATGAACTCCTGGTATATTTCAGCATTTTTAATAACTGTTTGTTAAATAAATACTTGCTGTTGAGTTGCTTTGCATGAAGAATGCAGTATGCTATGTAAGCTCAAAATTTTGATCTACACTGACTGATCAAAGTGTGCTTAAACTTCTCTGTAATCACTGTTCTTTAATAAAAACTTTCTGTTGTACTACAGTCTTCAGGATTCATTTTTACCTCAGTACAGTCCAGCTGGAGAAAGTGATGGATGAAGGGAATTTTACAGCAGTGAGTTACACTGGATCACATCAGTAAAACACAAGACACATTTTATACACTATGGGGCAGATTTACTAAGTGAGTCCAATTATTGTGATATTGCAATTGCAGTATGATCTATGATCTATTTACAAAGATGCAGGTTGTTCATATCAGTAAAAAACAGCATTCTGTCCAGAGTCACAAAAAGTTACCTGAAATCAAAAAGATTAGCTTTTAACAGCTTTTGTTTTCATTGCCCTGCTTGAAAATCATTACTAGATGAGCAGGTTATAGAGGTGTAGTAGCACCCCTTTTAAGAGTTATCATGAAAGAGTCTGATTTTTTTAAAAACAGGAATGTTATACCTGCACATATATTGGCAGAAGTATTCAGGCAACCATTCAAATCATTGGATTCAGGTGTTCCAATCACCTCCATGGTCAGAGGTGTATAAAATCAAACAGCTGGCATGCAGACCGCTTCAAAAAACGTTTTTGAAAAAATGAAGTGATTTGAATTCTAGCATACTGTGATTGGATGACACCTGTGCAACAAGTCCAGTCGTGAAATTTCCTTGCTACTAAATATTCCACAGTCAGCTGTTAGTGGAATCATAACAAAGTGGAAGTGACTGGAAATGACAGTAACTCAGCCACAAAGTGGTAAACCAAATAAAATCACAGGGCGGGGTTAGCAGATGCCAAGGTGCATAGAGCGCAGAGGTTGGCAGCTTTCTGCAGTCTCAGTTTCAGCTGGGCAGCTGCATCTGCACCTTACATCACTAAATACAATGCAAAGCGTTAAATGAAGTGGTGTAAAGCATGTCGCCACTGGACTCTAGAACACTGGAGACGTTTTCTCTGGAGTGACGAATCACGTTTCTGGGTTTGGTGGTTGCCAGGGGAACGGTATTTGTCTGACTGCATTGTGCATGGTCCAGTTTTGTTCACAATAAGAATACCCAGTGATGCCAGTTGATAAAATTGTGTACATCAGAATCTGCTTTAACTACTTTGTAGAGGTGGAGCAGCTGGCCCTCAACTCCACCAGCTTGTCACTTGGCATCGAGCCCAGTCTTGACAAGATGCTGCATGGTAGATTTTCTCTTGAAGTTTTTTAGGTGAGTTTAAAGCTGGCGTTCCCAGAGAGAACCCACGCAAACATGGGGAGAGCATGCAAAATCAAAGCAGAAAGGGTGGAATCGAACTTAGCTTTGAGGCAGTGTTAACCGCTGCGACACCATGCTGCCCGGTCTAGTGACTGTAGCTCAGAAAACAATCCGTTAATCTTAATCCATGCAGTATTGCATTTCAGGTAGTACTGATTTAATACTCAGTTCTTATTTTTGACTTCTTAAGTTCTTACTCATACGGAGATTGTTGTATCATTGTCATCATTGTATATAAAATGTTCAGTTTGCCTGTTATTAGCTTTACTAAACAAAATGTCAGCAGTGAATCTTCTCATCAGAATTTTGTGTTAAGTTCTTCCTGCCACTGAAATTTAATAGTACTGATGGCCAGGAGATGTCAGCATTTGGTCTGTATAAATATGTGTCGTGGTGAATTCAGAAAAGGATCCAAAATGCAGGCACTGGCTGGGGTGCGAGTGAATGTTTATTTACAGAGGTGATAAGGTGACAAAAACAGGAGGAGCAGAGCGAGGAGAAAACAAACCTAAACTGGGGAAAACTAAAGAACTCAACTTAAACCAAACACGCACAGGAGGAGGAACAAAATGCACAAAGAAAGCTGGCAGAGAGACGCAGCCTGAACACCGGGTTACACAGAACTATGCAAACGGACATGACATTAAACAGACGACGTAACAGAGAGCACAGGAAAACACAGGGCTTAAATACACGGGGAGTAATCAGGGAATGGGCCACAGGAGGGAGACACAGCTGGGAGCAATTAGGCTAACGAGACAGGGGAGAGGTAAAACTGAACACACTGACATGAGACATGAACTTTCAGAATAAAACAGGAAATTACGTCCCCCCCGAAGGGGTCTAGGCATGCGAGTGAGGGGACCAGTAACAAATGAGTCCAGAACAGAAGGAAAGGAAAACAGACCAGTGTTTTTAGTAAATAAAATAGTCTTTATTATAGATAATCATAACATAAGGAGCCGGCAACGCCGTATTACCAAGAACATGCCGAAAAAGGGAAAAAAGGTTGCAACAACAAAGAACACAACAACCAAACAAAAACTCCACACCACGAGGAGGCACTTCCAGGGGCCCACAAGCTCACCCTGTCACTAACAGCAGCTGGCTTACTGCTGCCAAGGCCCACAAGCCCACACTACTCACGTAAAGCAGCTATGCTGTTTCCACAACTTCACACTTCGAGCAGGCTAACCACACACACAACGCAGAGACACCAGAGAACACCCCACCCTGTTCACAGCTCATCCCCAGCTTATATGACCTCAGAGAGGTGATTGCTGACTGGGCCCAGGTGGTAAGCGAGCCCAATGAGCAGCAGCTGTGTCCTGGGGAGAGAGAGAGCAAGAGAGAGACAGAGGGGTGGAGCAAAAGAGGAGGAGGCGGAGAAAAACACCACGCCCACACAAGGGCAGTATCAGGAGGCCCAGCTAGGGCCGTAACAAACAGACACAGAGAACCAGACAGGACACTGAACTTGACAGGCAGACTCATGAGCAGACACCATAACACCATGGACAGACAGAGAGAACACGGGCAGGCATGAAACAAAAACACTAACACATAGCAAACCTAAACAAAAGACAAAACAGAATAACCGAGAACAAAGAATAATATAAAGAAACACAAAACACCGAGTCCTCAGACTCAGGACCATGACATTATGACACAATGAACCTTTATTAAATTAACTTTTTAAGTTAAAACATTTTATTATGAGATTAGATTTGGCCATTTATGATAAGAGGTGCATTACATCCCCTAATCCAGTGCTCCCCAACACCCCGGCCACGGTACCAGTCTGTAAGCCGTTTGGTACCAACTCACAGACCGACTTTGGTTGAGGCTCGGGTGTGAAATTTATGGTTTTCAGGGTTCGTATCGGTTTTTATCATTATTTTTTTTATCAGTTTTCCTGGGTCTTTCCCCGTGTGTTATGAATAAATTTTCTTTTTTTGGTACCGGTACTGGTTTTATTTTGTTGTATTTATCCGCCACACCTTAAAGGCCGATCCGTGAAAATATTGATGGACGTAAACCGGTCCGTGGTGTACAAAAGGTTGGGGACCACTGCCTTAAACCACAGTATTTTACATTGTCCACTGAAAACTACGAATAAATCATTAATTTGAAAACTTAACATACTGTACAGTGTGTTAAGTGGCAGCTGTGTTTGTTAGGTAATTAATTGTGTCATTACTGTATTTATTGATCAGACCTACCCTACTAAGTATTTTGTCTTGCAAAACTCAAGCCTCAACATCACTGTTTTTCCTTCTTCTCCATCTCACTGGTATTTCATCTGCTTGACCACCAGGTGGCGCTCCAAACAAATGATCCCAACAGCGTCAGTGCCCCACAGACCCAGCTTCAGTTCAAGTTCAAAGTGTTTCCAGATCCTGCTCCTTACAACAGCTCAGATGAAGACAGTCTCACACAGGTAACAGGGATTTAACAGGATTTGTAAGCATGTGGTCGAGAGCTACGAACGGTGACTGGGTGAGAGTGCAGTGCACAAGTTTCTGTCAAAGTCTTGTGCACTGCACAAGACTTTGGGTGTGACATATTTCACGCTGGAACTTAAAATGAATTTAAAAATTAAAAAAGTGACAAATAGGGGGTATGGAGCCGAACCTGAATACGGTATTCGGAAAGGCGCAAATAACGTGTTTTTTTATTTTTCTTTTGATTTGTTTTTTTTGTTTTTTTACGAATACTTAATTCGAACAAATATTTCAAAGATATTTATATTCGCGAACAAGAGAAACTTTATATCAAAAGCTGCGTTTCCTCATGAGACCGCAGTGCATGCCCGATGACTGAGCGAGTGAGTGACGTGTAAAGACATAACTGACACACGCTGCTGCACTCAGCAACAGAGAAGGCTTGGCTGAGCGAAAAAAGAATGAACTGCATCACTAATTGATTTTTGTACCTTAACCAGGTTCCGGAGGGAGTTGACAACTTTCGGGAAGCGGAGTTTGATCGAGAGATTAATCCATTGCTCTGCATTATTGACGTCTGCACTGGTGTGCTCTCATGTTCGCTCTGTTTATGTAGCTGTGTTAGCTTTAGACAATAGGCTGCTGACCAATGACTGCAGAAAACAGTCATTGCTGCTGACAGAGTAACGTTAACGTTCGGTTAAAAAGGTTAAAACAATGCTTGTGTAGTTGTTTCAAATTGTATGCAGTTGTGGGCGATATATGGTACGTTTAACCTTCACAGGCATGGTACGTTTAAGTTATTCTGGCTTTTGCAGACAGCAAGATGTAGGTTATAAGCTATTTAACCTATTCAACCAAATAGAAAATAGAACTGGTGGGGGTCTGGAAAGGAAGTTGGGGAAAGCAGACAACTCCACAGGAAGAGTCTTTTGTCTCTTTGTTCCTGGAGAAGGTATTTCACTGAGAGCCATGCTAGGCTCAGAGAGAGACTCTGCTGACCGTCTGCCCCGCAATCATGCATCCTCTCCACCAAGCTTGGTTTTCTGTTCTTTGTTTTGATTAAAGAATGTTAGCTACTGCTCACCACTTGCTTGCAGGCTTTATTTAATGGAAAACTTCCACAACACAGGCCACTGTGAAAACCATTGACAACCATTTGAGGAGGCCACACACACCCTGTGTGAGGATGTGGCTTCTCTGTCTTCTGTTATCCCTTGTGTGCAGGCTCTCAATACTGCCTTAACAAACTTATAGGTGAATGTGGATGCACAGGCTCTTCCAGAGGCACTTGGTGACCACATTGCAGTCTCAGTTGGCTCAGCGCTTCCAGGTTGTCTTTGATACTCCTCAGGTCATTACTTTAAAGCCACCCTACTGGATCCCCAATTTAAGAGCTTGCCCATGTCACTACTTAGTACATCAGAATTTGACAGGCTCAAGGCAGATGTGGCTGCAGAGGTGGATGCAGAACTCCAAGCGGATGATGTTTCTGGGGTACCTGAAGCTGCCAGCTCATCTTCAGTTGAGAGTGAGACCAGTGGGCAAAAAAGCCTCTTTTGGGGGGCAGTGCACAATCTTGCTAAACCAAAAGCCAAATCTGCCTCATATGGTGCTCAAGATAAGATAGTTGAGAACTGCTTAGCTGAGGACAGCACTGAATCACTGACCTCAGATCCAGCAGTGACCTTTTGGTCAAAAATGATGCAGCCACAGAAAGCCCTGGCTTATATGGCAATGAAATATCTCACCTGCCCCCCAACAAGTGTCCCCTCTGAGAGGATCTTTAGCACAGCAGGAGATATTGTGTCCCCACATCACTCCAGACTCCCCTCACATGTGGAAGAGCTTGTGTTCACAAAATACAACACGGAGAAATTTAACTGAGAGTATGTTGGGAGAAGATATCTTCTTCCAAGTGAAATATGGTTAAGTTATGGTTAACATAAAGCATAAAAAGGGGTTGATAAAGTCTAGTTCTTGGAATTCTGTGCAGTAGAAAGAAGCTCTTTCAGTATTTCATGTTTTAGTAAACATGTTTGTGCTTTGTGCATCCACTCAAACATCACTACTTAGCCATCAAACCACAGCAAAAAAAAGTATGAAGGTTTATGGTGAGATTTAATTTCCATTGTGGTTGGAAACTGTGAAGAAAAGACAGGTTGCACCAAATGCAACAGGTGCATGACTTTTAAAGTTCCTGTGTGTTGGTAAAACCTGCGGAAACACGTACACAAACTGTTACCTTTTCTATTGTGGTGACTGTGCTAACCGCTGAGTAACTGGCTGCATGTGCTGCAGACTGAAAATGCACATGATATACAGATTATACACATTCAAGATGTACTTTGCACATCATTAAAAGACTCTTTGTTTACTGGTGTTATATTATCTTACTTCTTTCTATGACATTGTTCTATAGCACTGGTGAAAACTGATTGTCCATCAGTCATTCAGTTACTTATTTCTTTTGCAAATAATTATTTATTTTTATTACTTATAGAGAAGATTAAAAAAAATTCTACACATATACATACTTCTCTTCCGCTCCTGTTCTTTCATGCAGTACCACAGTTCCTCTCTTGGGACCCTATCATCTGCTTTCTCTAGATCTAAAACAACACAATGCAACTCTACCTATCATTCTCTATATTTCTCAATCAACACTCTTAAAGCAAACATTGCTGTCTTCTCTCTCGGCTCTTGATGGAGGTGGTCTCATCTTCTCCCTCTCCCTTATATTTCCTGCTAGCTATCTCCATCCCTCAGAGATCTCTCCCTCTCCCTGTCCAGGATGTGTTCATCCTCATTATTGATTTGATCAATGGTCTTTGATCACTGGACTTTGACCAGTAGTTGTTGATCAATGGTCATGAGAATTTGGATATTAATGATCAAAGAACTGTGCTGTGGCCATCTCTGGCCACAGCACATATTTCACATTCGAAAAATCACAATTAACCACCACCAAACAAACATGTTACGAAAAGCATTTTAATTGAAATATAATGTAAATCTACTCTCAGTCTACTCAATTTACCTAACCTAGGATTGTTTACTTAAACACAATGTTCTTGCAGGAATTGAAAAAAGACACCTCAACAACTCTGAGTCTCTCTCTTTGATCATCTTCATAGCAGTCATGCTAGTTTTAAGTGCTTTCTCACTAATCTTGGTGGTTTTTCTCATTATTGCTGCCTGTTTGTCTGGATCGTGTGTTATGTTATGGCTCCACTGCCCGTGGGTTTACCGTTGCACCATTCTGGTTGCCAATATGTTTCTGATTTTCATTATTACAATCACTGTTGTGTATATATGGGCAAATGCATACATTAAAAATATGTCATTCAGCAACAATAATTATCCTTATACAAAGGGAAAAAAGGAAAAACCTGAGTATCAGATTAAATATCATATTACAGGTTGCGTGAGGCCAAATCACCCACAAAGACATTTAGATTTAAAGTTAACCAGCAGTGCATCCTGTAGGTCAGCTATGGGTGAACTGACTGCTATAAAATCATGTGGTTCACCAACTGCTACTGTGGAGAGAAGTGATGATGGGTTTAACACAGTACATCTTTTTCCTGTGCTGTTTGTGTCATGAACAGAGGTTCTCACGAATACTGGAGCCAAAAGCAGACTCAACACAAATTCAGCAGCGAACTATAGCAGAATTAACATGAGCCAAAAGAAAAAAGCAGATACAGACCATAGGCGAGCCTAGTTACCACTAACAGTGACTGAACAGACTGGCGTGTAGCAGCAGACCGTGCTGGCTGAAGTAGTACTCCTGTGATTACCTGTGATGGAATTCAGGTGTGATGCTGGTGGCCCTGCCTGAGGGCGTAGCCAAAGAGCCATCCAGAAACACTCTCCTGCACGACTGCGCCTACGGACATGACAGTTTTGCATTTTTCAATAATACATAACGCACCCTCCAGATTTCCAGCCACCTTCCAGTGTCTTCAATAGTAACGTGGTGCTGAAAACACCGTGTTATGATTTTAAGAGAGATCTGTATTTCCATGCTTTTATCTATGGTCAAGTCTTTTATTACCCAGACACATCTTGTCACCAGCTGGAAGAATTGATGCTGCTGTCTCCCTCAAGCTTTATACCTGCGTGTGTGAGTCTCAGGCTGGTTGTTCCTTACAATGCCCTCCTGGAGGCCTGACCTCCAGTTTGCTCAAAATGTGAGCGTCATGTCAGACATCAGCAATTATTTAATTATAATCTTAAAGAAGTCCAGCACTACTCAGAACATAACATAAACATAAACAGAAACCTTGAATTCACTCCCACCATTTGAATGCAGCAAAGCTCTTGTTAATGCATTTTTTAAAAATCTGCATTTACATGAGCTTTGCACTTGGTATTTTTCTTGATCATTTTCTTGATCATTTTTGAACAGAATGATTCCACGTGTTGCTTTAGAATATGAAATTGCATTATCTCTTCCTTGCTAATGTCCAGTGTTAACGAATTGATTTAGAGAGTTCCACCCACTCTTGTATGGCTTGCATGCAAATATTTCCTCATGTCTTCCATCTGTTGTGCAAAGTTGATGATTTAAGAAAGTGCAAGTACAGTGAAGTACAGCTGTGAAAACCGATTTGCCCTGTGCAATAATAAGAAAAGATCGTTTCATCATATCAGGAGCACAATGTCAAAATAACATTTAAATCCAGTCAAAAAAGGTTATTTCTCAAACTATAAATGGCAGTGCTATGTATGTAAAAGGTTTCATGACTGGTAGTGCTTTCTTTGCAGGTTCATATTTAGATGTGACCGTTTGATACATTCTTTGTATCGTACTCTATTTTGTAGTGATGAATGTTGTAGGTCAGGTTTTTATGGGCTTCCTGCTCCTCCTCCCCCCCAAAAAAGCTTTAAAAGCCACAACTTCTGGTGACTCTCTTGTTCTTGTTTACACCTTTCTCCTCTCTAAATTGCAGCTGAGAACAGTTTGAGCGATGTATCCTCAAGGTTACCCAACTGAAGCCGTTCCATTGCAGGCTGTGAGTTATGGCGGACTCCCTGGTCAGCCTGGAGTGGTCCAGCACACTGCTGTGAACATCACCGCAGGGCAACAAGTCATCACTGAGCCCCCCAAAGACCATATCATCTGGTCACTTTTTTCCCTTGTCTACGCAAATCCTTTCTGCTTTGGACTTGCAGCTCTCATTTATTCCATCAAGGTGAGTTTACTGTGACACATCTTACTTTGTTAGAAATCACATCTTTTATGTGCTTGCTCTATGTGATAAAAGAAGATAAAGTTATCCAAAATTTGGGGAAATTGAAGTGTTACAGAAGCCAGAACCTTAAAGACGACGTGGAATAAAAAAAATATATAAAGAAAAACAAATATATATGTTTTCAATAAATTAACATGCAATATGGTAAAAGGTTAAAATTACACAAAAGAAAGGAGTTCAGTTAAAGGAAATAAGAGTATAAAAAATATGCATACAAAGTACAAAAAAAATCAAATAGACCATTACATGAAAAAAAAAAAAGAATATGGTACCGGAAAGAGTTCAGCATGATAAAGTCTTAAAATAAAGTGGAAAAACAAAAAATATTCAATAAAAAACAACAAAAGGAAATTAATATTCTGTCTTCATGAAATTAACCACCTGAATTTATTTAAGCAATAAATCAAACAATCGTCTTACCAAAAGTAGTAAAAGCAACACGGAAGATATCAGATGACATTAAAATGTCTGAGTGTAAGAGAGTGTAGTGGACAATGCAATGAAGTGGCTTTGCTGAGACAGTACAGGACAAAATAAACTATAAACACAGAACAGCTGATTCACTGTAACTGTAAAACTATATAAGCTACCGTCTTTTGCATTTTGCATGTTTAAAAAAAATCTGTGCTTGCAAACAAGAATCTTAATATTTTCTGGGACTATGAAAGGATTATGTTTAACATCTGATGTTCTGAGTCTCTCATTGAACATGTGTTGGACTCCAGTTTTTAAAGTGTATAAAATACTTTCATCCTTCCAGGCCAGAGACAGGAAGATGGTTGGAGATATGGATGGTGCACGACATTATGGCTCCACTGCTCGCAATCTCAACATTGTTGCCACAATCATAGTTACCACTGCAATCCTGATTACCATTATTACGTTCAGTGTTATTACAGCTCAAGCAGCTTCCTATTACAGTACCAGTTACAGATACAACTATCATTATTAATTACTTTATAATCATTTTATAGATTATACAGTTTCCTCCTGCTGTGATGAGGTCACATTTGTGTTTTCCTGCTTAGAATCAATTTTACAACCTTCTAGAACCTTTTAATCACATCATCTGGAAAAGAAGACATTTGACAGAAATCTTAAATGGAAGTCTTCTTTACTGATAAGTTTTATTTTCATACTTTGTTACTTGATAACAATATCCTGTCAGCAAATCATTGAGAATTGAAAAGCTTCATATTTCAATAAAGGTCCCTCTATATTACTGTTCAAACATGTTTGTTTGTTTGTTTTGTCTGTTTTTTTCCCAACAAGTTTTATATACCAAGAGTGGGCAAAGAGACCAAGTTGTGTGTATTCCGTGTCAGAGAATGAACTGACAATGTTTCATTCATGTGCAGCTACGACTGCCACTTTGATAAGGGGAATGATGTACGTTAACGTCCCAAACTTTGCAGCTCCTGGTACGTGACTACAGATGACAGCATGTCAGCAAGTTTGAGTAGCTTGTGAACTCGGTGTCCTTCACCTTCATGGACAGAGCAAGTCCACCTCATTGACCACAAACATTCTCTTTTCAGATGTTTAAATATATAGTTTAGAAAATAGACTGACTGTGGAGCTGTTGTTCAGTATTTCTTTTTTTTTTTTTACCTGCTGTTGAGCAGGAACATTGTGATCTCCTCTCTGAGACCACAAAAACACTCAAATGCTCCACCTTTGTCCTGTAACATGGAGTAAAGAGAGACTGAAGTCCCCCTGACTGCACCTTGCCATCACAGTTGAGGGAAAAAAGGACTTGACACCCAGCCTTATGTGTTAAAAATGTGCTGAAACTGGTCAGAGGGCTAAAACAGAGATTTACACTATATGCTAAGCATTAGATATACATCTGATAAATATGTTAGCAGAGAGATCTGAGTAGTGAAAATGTCTATTCAGTCTAATCTAGTTTTTGTGTGAAGACATGATCCACTATTGACCTTTTATTTCTTGTCTGAGTTTGAGAAGATAAGAACTGTCTTGCCAACCCATGATTTTGAGCAAGAAAAATAGTGTTAAATGTTGTAAACACAGAATTATGATTCATGTGGGATTTTTTTTGTGCCTGTCCCGTTCCACACTGTAGGAATCCGAATTATTGCCTGAAGGCCAAGAAAAAAATGCCCAATGGATTTAATTTTCCAAGTTGCCATAATGATCCATATTGAATCCACTTGATTGATCTTTATTATTTTATTTTATCTTATTTTAAAATATGATTACAAACAAAACAGACATGACTGGGGGATAGGAAAGGGAAAAACATAGACAAGAGACATTTAAGAAAAGGAGAAGGAAAGAAAAACAAAGGGGAAGAGGGACAATGAGAAAAGACACTAAAAAATCCACAGGATCCCCTGCTGGAAGAAAAAAAAAAGAAAACAAAACAAGCAAAAATAGAACAACGCAGTAATAAGACCACAGCAAGACCCTAGATAAATATAAGTAACAGTAAATAATACATATTGAATGTTACTGAGCAGCACTTAAGACCGACAATGCACGGTATGCTTTGAGGCAGCAGCCAAGGAAGATATAGTGTGACTTTGAACACTCGCATGTTTACCAGTGTGCTTGAGTGGTGGTCCATGGTGGTTCATGTCAAAATTACTTCCAGTGTTGAAAGGTTACTTTTAAAATGTATTCCACTAGAGATTACAGAATACATGCCCCAAAATGTAGTTTGCCACGTATTCCATTAAGTTACTCAATGTGAGTAACGTGTTCTGAGTACTTTGGATTACTCAATATATTGTCATGGTGCTGACAACTACATGAATGTATCAATCACATCCTGCAAATTCTTGTTTTTTTTCTTTACCAATTGGTAATATATATAACTATATCCTGGAGAATAAATAACTTAACTATCAGTGCAGGCGATTCTAGAAAGTGACAGTATTGTGCAATAGAATAAAGGGAGTAGCAGCATATGATGGGGGGATGAAACAAACATTCAATAAGGTAGTGTTGGGTAATATTGCACGGTCTGAAAGGGAACAAAATAACATTGGTAATAGTCTCAGGAAAATCACCTACAGAGTGAGGAAGAGTTATAGTGTCTTATTGCCACCGGCACAAAGGATTTACTGTGGCGGTCAGTTCTGCATTTCGGGGCAATGAGTCTTTTGTTGCGTATGGGGGCATGCATGGGGTGACAGGGGTTGTCCATGATAGAAAGAAGCTTTTGTAGCATTCTCCTTTCAGACACCTCCTCCAGGTTCTCAAGTCTGACACCCAGGACAGAACCAGGCTTTTTAAACAGTTTGTTCAGCCTGTTGGCATCAGCTGTCTTCACCCCACTTCCCCAGCACACAGCTGCAAAGAATACGACGCTCACCAACACCGAGTGATAGAACATGGTCAGCATTTTCCTACCAACATTGAAGGACCTGAGTCGCCTCAGTAGGAAAAGCCGACTCTGCCCTTTTTTGAAGACAGCATTGGTGTTCTTGGTCCAGTCCAGTTTACAGTCCAAGTGTACCCCCAGGTACCGGTAGTCCTCAATGATCTCCACATCAGCCCCTCTGATGGTGACAGGGTTAGTAGGAGGAGCCTGCTTCCTAAAGTCCATAATCAGTTCTTTTGTCTTTGTGATGTTAAGTTGTAGGTGGTTTAGCTCACACCACTCGACAAAGCTGTCCACCACACTAGACGGTCGTGGTTCAAGAGTTCGGAGATGTGTAGAGAGTGAAGAGGAAGGGTGATAGGACAGTCCCGTGTGGCGCCCCTGTGCTGCTCAGGATGTTATCTGAGTGGCAGCTCTTCAGTCGGACATGCTGTGGTCGACTTGTTAAATAGTCCATAATCCAACCTACCAGTGGAGAGTCCACCTGCATTTCCGTGAGCTTATTCCCCAGCAGTTAGAATGGCCCAATCAAAGTCCAGATCTAAATCCAACCAAGAATATGTGGCAAGATGTGAAAACTGCTGTTCACAAACGCTGTCCATCTAATCTGACTGAGCTGGAGCTGTTTTGCAAAGAAGAATGGGCAAAGATTTCAGTCTCTAGATGTGCAAAGCTGGTAGAGACATACCCTAAAAGACTGGCAGCTGTAACTGCAGCAAAAGGTGGTTCTACAAAGTATTAACTCAGGGGGCTGAATAATTACGCACACCCCACTTTGCAGTTATTTATTTGTAAAAAAGGTTTGGAATCATGTATGATTTTCATTCCTCTTCTCACGTGTACACCACTTTGTATTGGTCTTTCACGTGGAATTCCAATAAAATTGATTCATGTTTGTGGCTGTAATGTGACAAAATGGAAAAGTTCAAGGGGGCCGAATACTTTTGCAAGCCACTGTAAGTTAACATATGATGTTAACATAAGATAAGATGTTAGCTTGGTGGTGAGTAGCCTTCAGTAATAGTAATAAATCACACAGCAATAGTACATAGAAGATACTGAAGTGGCAGGTAGCTACCACAACTAAAACAAACAGTAAATGGACTGATTCTTATGTAGCGCTTTTCTACTCTCTCTATGCAACATGCCACTTTCACCTAATCACTTTCTCTAAACTGAGTGCTACATTCATACACATACACAATCCGATGGATGCATCGGAGAGCAACTTGGGGTTAGTATCTTGCCCAAGGATACGTGACATGCTAACCTTCAGTTAGTGGATTAGTAGGTTACCTGCTCCACCTCCTGAGCTACAGCCACCTCGCAAGCCACAAAGGAGTTGTAGACTAATGTTAGTTTTTGAAAAAGAAATACTTCCAGATGTTTCTGTAGGTTGGAGGTGGAGTCTTTTGACACTGAGAGCAGCTTGGTTGCTGGCAAACAGAGTTTGCATTAAACAGTCAGATTCTGCCCATCCCTTTCTTCTTTAAATGTGAAGTGGTGATCGAATTTGAAAGTAAGAAATGGATTCCTGCCCATGGACTGCTGGCTTTGTTGTGCTGGCTCCGGGTCCATTGTGTAACTGCAGCCACCAACATCAACAAGATGCTTACATTAGAGGCTCTTATTGTGTGCTTTGTTTGGGTTTTAATGAGTTTAATTACCAAAATTGGAGAGGGGATAGCCGAAACATATGAAACCGGAAATCACTGTTGTGTAATCCATTTATTTCAACAAAACTGTATTCTAATAATAATCTATTCAAAAGGTAACTATCATGAAATACAGTTACTCATATTTGTGTATTTTAAATACGTAATGCCAGTACATATAATCAAAAACACTGATTACTTCCACATAAAACCGAGGACCCAGCACAACACTGTTGAGATCATTTAAAACTTTTTAGTACAGTACAATTGTCAAGTTTTAAACAAACATTCCATTGACTCCCTGATGAGATAAGAGATCATGTACTGCTTATGGTAAAAGAAGGGTCATATATTGACAAAGAACCAGAAGGAACCTGAATGGAGGTGTTGTCCTGCATCTGAAATCCAAAGAAATAATCTGCAGTTGTGATGTTTGCAAAATACCTAGAGACGTGTTTTTATTGTCAGTGACCAACAGTGCTCACATGGAAATGATTTTTGAAAAATATACCAAAATTATGATTGGGAGAAAAAAATACTTTTCATTTTTTTGCAATTGCTAAATGGTAATCATATGAGGCTTAGCTATACCTAATAGTAAGACTTTTCTGGCAACAGTTGACTAATTTAAAAAATATTTTTTCTGTCGAAGGGAACACCTTTTGGTCACAATGCTGCATTCAATATGAATGTCCATTGTGCATCTTTTGAATACAAAACAACTAATTTCTTAATGTAGTTTTTCACTGACACCCAGTGGACACCGACACATGTGGCACATGTTTGGAAAAAACAAACAAACAAAAGAAGTAATTAAGGTTTGCAGTGTTTAAAAAATAGTTTTTATTATTTATATTGGGCCAAATGAATACAGCAGTTTTCTTAAGACACTTTATATCGTAATTTCTAGACTATACAATAATAGACACATAACCCCAACAATCATACGACCCACGTTCAGCAAGGTGAAAGTGGGGAAGAAATAATATATTTTAACAGGAAGAAACCTCTGGCAGAACCAGGCTCAGGGAGGCGGAGGCCATCTGCCTTGACCGGTTGGTGAGATTAATAATAGCCAGAGATTTATAATAAATAATGATTAAATGCAGAGTGGTGTATAAACACATGAAATGAGTGAGTGAAAATGGTGAGTGAAGAGGAAACAATCAGTGCACAGCAAGCAAGACCTATTGCAGTCTAAATAAGGGAGAATTCAGCAGAATGATGTCTATCTCCCGAATCCAAACTGGGAGCAGTTTTGGACAGAAAATTCTGTCTCCCTTTCTACTTTTAAATACCTTAGAAATTAAGTCTGTCATCTGAGAACAAAGTGCTGTAATGCGGTGATGCGGTACTATGAGGTCTATGAGGGCCCTGATTCTTCAAGCCCTTGTATGCAATAAGTTTTATAGCCTGAGTTTGTGATGTGTACTGTTAAAAAAAGTCAGATAAAGTTTTTAACTGTGAATTTGGCTGCAATCTACAGTAGCAAGGTCTCCATGTAAGCAGAAGTGCTGTTGGGTCTCCGCAAGGAGGGAGGTAGATCCTCAGTATTATTGAACAGAATCATCAGATCTTCTTCACTCTGGTGTAAGAAGTTAGCCGTTGTCTGAGTGGGTGGAGGGCTGAGCTGGTTTAATTGAAGACCATTGAAGAGGCTGATTACAATAACTCACACACGAGGAGAGGAGGGAGGCTGAGACTGGGCAGTGATGGGGATGGGGTCAGGCTGTTCCAGATCTGACAGCAGGTCTTTACCCAACACGTTCTCACTCCCAACTCGTCAAACGTGTGACGCATGGTCAGGCTCCCTCTGCT
>NW_024583673.1:0-37265 GCF_018398535.1 Haplochromis burtoni
TTATCGTTTACTCGGTTTTCCTTGGTCTTTTCACGTGTGTTATGAATAAATTTTCTTTTTTTCGGTACCGGTACTAGTTTTATTTTGTTGTATTTATCCACGACACCTTAAAGGCCGGTCCATGAAAATATTGTCGAGCGCAAAAAAGGTTGGAGACTGCTGGTGTAATAGACATGGCATTTCACCGCTTGTAGAGGCAAAGCATGAAAAGCACGCGGTGGACAAGCGTGTCTATTACACAATTTGTCGTGATATCAAGTTGGGCCTTTAGAAAGAGAGAAAGGAGATGTAATACACAGACCCAACGATGTCTAACTTTTTTTTCAAAAAACTATTTCTATTTTTTCTTTTTTTCCTATATGGTACAAATTAGGGCTGGGCTATATCATACTGTTCATGGTAATACTGGTGTAATTTTGGGCAACCATAGGAAAATGAAATATCGCGATAGAATATGGGTAAAACGTACATGCGCAGTGCCTATGTTTACATACCCACATGGCAGCGACGCAGAATGAGAAGAGCGAAAGTGGATCGTTAAATGAAACCGATGAACCAGAATTGGTTTGTAAAAATGATGCAACTTCAGTGGTGTGGAACTGGTTTAGCTTTCGTCCGTCAGATACACAACAAAGCACTATTTTTGGTAGAGCATGCTAGCAGGCCATCATTATTACCGTGATGTTTGGAAAATACGTCACACTTAAAATCAATCCTTTGATTTTTCTGAAAATCGTTAGCGCCCCTTATAATCCTGTGTGCCTTATGTATGAATTCTGGTTGTGTTTACTGACCTCGAAACGATTTTATGTCGTACACGGCACTCGAAAATCTGTCAAATGTTTTAGTACGACTTTGCTAAGCTACGAACCCGCTTGATGGATTGTCGGAGCATTACGGCTATCGTAGGCAGGCGCCTCGCGGAGTGATACGTACTGCGCTTCCACATAATATTACCGCATTGTGTGTGTGTGTGTATAACCTCTTTTTAAGTTTTGTGGATATTATACATGGTTATGCTGAGGATATGTTGGCCAATTTCCACTGGAAATGTCTTTTGGTTAAACTGTCAGCAAGGAATTTGCACTACAAATTTTTATATAACTTTAATGCACATAAAAAACAGCTGCTTGTTTAAGTGAAAATACATTGATGGGGTTTTTTGCACTAATAAAGTTGTGGAGTTGTAAAGTATTTTGTCTAGTGTCAATTATATCGTCAGTTATATCATTATCGCAAATTTTCAAATGCATATCGTGATAAATATTTTTGGTCATATCGCCCTGCTCTAGTGCAAATGAAATCAGCAATTAAAGAGTCCTAATTTATTTATGCATTTTCAGTGTTACACAGATAACCATTAATAAAGCTTTTGTCTGTCTTTCGTCAGCGGAAATACAAACAATTATTCAAGGGAAATATTCTGATTGCCAGCAACTAGGGAACTTCTGGATCTGGTTATTTTTGCTCTGACATTTTTCTTGAATGTTTGTGAAGACCCAGGTGCAGACATTCTAAAACTCAAACTTAACTGATGATGTAGCTGTTTATTAAGGCAGACAGAACAGTACAAAATAAAAGGGCAAAAACAATGCAAACTAAGCAATAACCTAAACTGGGTAAACTAGAAAGGAAGCACGAACTATGAAAAACCCTGGCAAACAGAAAAACAAACAAAACTCTAAACATGGCAATGATGATGAGCATATATATATGATATATATATAGTATATATATATATATATTATATATATATATATATATATATATATATATGTAGTATATATGTATATATATATATATATAGTATATGTATATATTTATATATATATTATATATATATATTATATATGTATATATATATTATATTGTTATATATATATATATGTATATATATGTATATATATGTATATATATATATTATTATATATGTATATATTATGTGATATATATATATATGTATGTATATATATATATATTGTATATATATATGTATGATTATATGTATATATTATGTATGTGATATATATGATATTATATATGTATATATATGTATATGTATTATATTATATATATGTATATATATATGTATATATGTTATTATATATATATATGTATATGATATATATATGTATGTATGTATATATATATATATATATGTATTGTATATGTATATATATATATATTATATATATATGTGTATATATATTATATTATGTATATATATGTTATATATATATATGGGTATATATGTATGTTTGTGTGTATGTATGATGTATGTTATATATTATGTTGTATGTATATATATGTATTATATATATGTATATATATTAATGTATATATGTATTATATATATATTATATATATGTATATATAGTATAGTATATATAGTATATATGTATGATATGTGTATATATATATATATATGTGTATGTATATGATGTATATAATATATATGATATATATGTATGTATATATATATATATTGTATGTATATATATATATGTATGTATATATATATAGTATATATAGTATTATATATATATTATGTATATATATATAGTGTATATATATATATGTATATATATGATATGATATGTATATATATGTGTTATATATGTATATATGTGATATATATATGTATGTTATATATATATATGTGATATATATTATTGTATTAGTATATATATATTATGTGTATATATATATATGTGTGTATATATATATTATATATATGATATGTTATATATATATGTAGTATATGTATATATATATGTTATATATTATATTGTATATATATATATATATATGATATATGTATATATATATGTATGTGTATATATATGTATGTGTGTATATATATATGTATGTGTATATATGTGTATATATATATATGTATGTGTATATATATATGTATGTATATATATGTGTATATATATGTGTATGTATGTGTGTGTGTGTGTGTGTGTATATGTGTGTGTGTGTATGTATGTATGTATGTATGTAAACCTGAACGCAGGACTTGACATGGGAACAACACAGATGATCCGACAAAGACTGAATGAGAATGCACAGACTAAATACACAGGAGGCTAATGAGAGAAGTGGGAACACATGGGGGACAGCTGACACACATGAACATAACAACGTCACAGTGGAAGAGTAAAACTAAACACGATGAACACAGGAACACTAGACATCTTCAAAATAAAACAGGAAACATAAGACGTAGACATGACAACCTGAACTAGACAACGTAAGATACAGACATGAAACCCATGAAGGGCAAGGGAGACTTAACATGGGTGGAAGACATAAGGGGAATCTAATAACAAAGAACTAAAACAATCTAGGCATGACAAAAAAATGAACTTAGAAAACCTGAAGGGCTTAAACATAAACTAAAACTCAAAACGCTGGGTCAAAAGACCCAGGATCATGACAGAGACAGACTATATGCAATATGTGATCATCTAACTGTCACTAGTTTCTGCTGCTATGAGATGATCCGGTTTGTGATAGTTAATAGTGTGGTACAGCAGCTGATCATAATGTGTAAAAGACTGTCCTCTCACTGTTTTTTTGGAGCACCTATGTGTACATGCATATTCTCTAATCTAAAACAGATGCCAAACCTGACTGCTTGTTTTCCAAGGATGTCTCAGTGGTTAATTGGTCTCCTTAGCAACCCTTTACACAATGTTCCTCCTGGCAGGGCATCAGCTGTTATTTACATACTGGTTGGAAATGCTTAGCAGTGAGATGCTGTACATATGTATTGATAATTAGTTCAGACAAGTAGCACAAATGAAATCTGTCTGCTAATTGTACCTTAGATAAACAACGCAGGCCTGTAACTGAGAGAGGACTGCGTACATGTAAGGGATTCAGTGCCAAACACTGAAGCATGTTGGTTCTTACTTCACCTAGAGGGGTGAAGAGACTTGGGTGTGAATGGGAATAATGAAGCTCCCAAACTAGCTGAATGGGAGGGTTTGGCATCGATATCTTGAGTCAGCTACAGCTGAAAGTGTCCTTCTCATAAGAGTCGTATCTGTCGTGATGAGCTTTCTTATTGGATCAGGAATGAGATGACTGACTGACATTATCACTTTTCTGAGACGATGCTGTAATATCCCTTCAAAGCTGATTGAGCTGCTTTAAACCTAAAGGCTTCTTTTTACCCACATTGGTCTAAAGCCAGCTTTAGGGCATGACTGGGTAGCTAATGCAAACTGTTTCTCCAGTGTGGGAACTGCAATTCACTCTAGAGCTGCAGGCATTGAATGTGCCGGCTTTTGAGCCAATGAGAGAGTTAAGATGAAAAAATAAAAACTTTCTGTCTGACAAATGCTTTGGAGCAGCCAAGTAGCTGGTTAAACCCCTTGCAGTTTCTTTCAGTACTTAGTGGAAGGCAGGGAATTCAGGGTTCAGTCTGTGAAATCGAACACACCGTTCTCTCCCATTTTAATCAGTAATGGGGTAACTTGTGTTCAGTTCATGCTCAGATTTGTTTCCTGTTTGCAGCATCCTCAAGTTTGAAGTCCAAACTTCTTTTTAGAATAAGAAGTCTGCTCCTGTATACTATTGTTGGTTTGGCTGGTTGGTTTCTGAGTGTTATGTTATGACTAACAAAATACAATGTAACAGCTCTCTACTATTCACTTTACTTCTATTCAGTTTAAATTATATTGTCCCAGTTCACAACAAGGTAAAGGCTACAAAACCCCAACAATCACACAGTAGCCTTTGAGCACACACTTTGGGACTGCCTTTGTTCATGTTATGTCTGTTAAAATCAATGCAGTACTCAGGGGCATTACTCTTCTGACTTCTATGAATTCTTTTGCTAATAGACATATTTGTTTTACTTAATCGTGGCTCAAGAGTTGGGAGTTCGCCTTGTAATCGGAAGGTTGCAGGTTCGAGCCCCGACTTGGACAGTCTCGGTCGTTGTGTCCTTGGGCAAGACACTTCACCCGTTGCCTACTGGTGGTGGTCAGAGGGCCCGGTGGCGCCAGTGTCCGGCAGCCTCGCCTCTGTCAGTGCGCCCCAGGATGGCTGTGGCTACAATATAGCTGCCATCACCTGTGTAAATGTGTGTGTGAATGGGTGAATGACTGGATATGTAAAGCGCTTTGGGGTCCTTAGGGACTAGTAAAGCGCTAAATAAATACAGGCCATTTACCATTTAAGGTGCAGTGTTTTAATGTGCCTATATTACCATGATCAGCGAACAAGAGAGGTTTTGTGTTGGGATTTTTAATTGGTTTGCAGCTGACAATGTTATACAAATTTTCCAAACTGTGAAAATGATAGATGTTGTTACGACCCGGCTCAAAAGCCGCAACATAAAAACAGAGATGAATAACAGAGTGTTAGTGTGAAGAGGCTTGATCTTAAAATGGCATAGCAGGTTGGCTCAAATGGCTGGTACCACCAAGGCAAAGACTAGTGAGCTCTCTGGATGCTTGCCTCAGGTATGTTTTTATCCACACCTGACTAGGTGTGGCCAATTAGCACCAGCTGAACACACTGAGCAGATTAGAGGCTGCAGAGGGACGTAACAGATGTACATTTGTTCTTTCCTACTATTCTAACTGTTTGAAAATAGATCTTCTCTTGAGCTTCATGTGCTCCTGGTACTTCAGTTAGGTTTATGATGTCATCTTCAGTGATAAAATAATAAAATGATGGCAGAACCTGTGATTTGTTACTGGTCAAACCTTTAAAGTAAGTGATAAAACTGATGAAAACAGTTTGCATCAGTCAGCTACTGACAATCACTGCAACCATGTTCATCAGCCTGTAGCAGATCTGGCAGGCTCCCTGGTTGCTGACTGAAACTGCATCCTCCATTCCTGACACTGAGGTTTCCTTCTACTTCTGTTAAAATTTTTTTTAAAAAATCACTAAACTTAACTAAAAGTGAATAAAACTAATGGTCAGTAATGGTGGCTTTGATTTCTGTATCTCAATGGTTGTGCTGCCCCCTCAAATGTCAGTACCGGGATGTGAGTGTGGTATACTTGAGCTGCTCAGGTATAATCTTTCTAAATATCCTTGAAGGAATCACTGGGTTTGATGCACTTTTTTTCCTTTATTTTAGAAGTCTTTGTTGTTGTTGTCAAATTAATGTAATTTCATGTATATGGTTTGGAGTAGAACCTATGATGATTTAGACCTCATGGGGTGAACCCAACACAGAGGAAAATTACATCAGGATACACGTCACGCTGAACATGAAATGCTGATTGTCATCTGTATGTTCAGAATTCAAAATGAAATTTGTGTCAGACCTCCCTACCTACATATTATATTGCCAAAATCAGTCGCTCGTCTGCCTTCACACACATATGAACGTACAGTGGGGCAAAAAAGTATTTAGTCAGCCACCGATTGTGCAAGTTCCCCCACTTAAAATGATGACAGAGGTCAGTAATTTGCACCAGAGGTACACTTCAACTGTGAGAGACAGAATGTGAAAAAAAAATCCATGAATCCACATGGTAGGATTTGTAAAGAATTTATTCATAAATTAGGGTGGAAAATAAGTATTTGGTCACCTCAAACAAGGAAAATCTCTGGCTCTCACAGACCTGTAACGTCTTCTGTAAGAAGCTTTTCTGTCCCCCACTCGTTACCTGTATGAATGGCACCTGTTTGAACTCATCATCTGTATAAAAGACACCTGTCCACAGCCTCAAACAGTCAGACTCCAAACTCCGCCATGGCCAAGACCAAAGAGCTTTCAAAGGACACCAGGAAAAGTATTGTAGACCTGCGCCAGACTGGGAAGAGTGAATCTACAATAGGCAAGCAGCTTGGTGTGAAAAAATCAACTGTGGGAGCAATCATCAGAAAATGGAAGACATACAAGACCACTGATAATCTCCCTCGATCTGGGGCTCCACGCAAGATCTCATCCCGTGGGGTCAAAATGATCATGAGAACGGTGAGCAAAGATCCCAGAACCACACGGGGGGACCTGGTGAATGACCTGCAGAGAGCTGGGACCAAAGTAACAAAGGTCACCATCAGTAACACACTACAACGGCAGGGAATCAAATCCCGCAGTGCCAGACGTGTTCCGCTGCTGAAGCCAGTGCAGCTTCAACTCTTTGGGGAAGAGTTGAAGCTGCAAACCACAAAGATTAGAAGTGTGTTTTTGGGGAATTTGTGATCATTATTCCAGAAGTCTTGGCATGTAGTCTCCACTCTAATTCATCCCAAAGGTGCTGGGTTGAGGCCAGGACTCTGTGCAGGCCTGTCAAGTTCTTCTACACCAAGCCTGCTTATCGATATCTTTATGGACCTTGTTTTGTGCATTTGTGTATTTGAACAGGAAGGGGCCATCCCCAAAATGTTCCCACAAAGTGTGGAGCATGAAACTGTCTTGGCCCCTCAGTTCCCTTCAATGGAACTAATGGGCCAAGTCCAGAAAGACAACCCCACGCCATAATCCCCCCTCCACCAAACTTTAACCTTTATAACATTCTCCTTGCAAAACCAGACTCATCCATCAGATTGCCTGACAGAGTGGCCTGATTCATCAGTCCAGAGAACATGTTTCCACTGCTCTAGAGTCCAGTGGCAGCATGCTTTACACAACTGCATCGCTTTGCATTATGATTGGTGATGCAATGCATGGACACAACTGCATGGCCATTTAAACCCAGTCGCTTCCACTTTGCTATAATACCACTAATACCACTGTGTAATATTTAGTGGTGAGGAAATTTCACAACTGCACCTGTTGCACTGGTGGCATCCTATGGCAGTACCATGCAGACCCCTTCTTTCACAAATGTTTGTAGAAGCAGGCTGCATGTCTAAGTGCTTGATTTCATATGCATGTGGTCATTGAAGTGATTGAAATTTGTACCCTTTCCTCCTTTGTTCTGTCTTCCAAACTGTGTTGACTTTTATTATATTTAATACCTCCTCTAGTCCCATGTAGATCTTTGCTGGTAAGAGTTTGATGTTCAGTTTTATTGCAAAGGTTATGACATACTGCATATGTAGATCTTTGTGCAGCATTAAATACTTTTTATTGCTTGTGAATATTAAAAGTATTTAATCATCATTCATTAATATATCATCTCTGTCTTTTATCACTCACAGACAGATCTCGCTGTAGACCAAAAATATCTTTCTGCTGCCCCCAAGTGTTCATGAAAGTACAATTCTCTGAATTAACAGATTTGCAGAAAGGCTTTTATTATTTCTCCAATGATCATGTTTCCTTCCTCTGGTGTAAACCTGGGAGATAATATTGTTCCTCTGGTACAACTTTTTGTACAACAACATATACCAATAAACAAAATGTGCACACAATAATGAATAGTGGGGTTATTTTGCTTTGCACCAATTCCAACAAATATTGACCCTCCTAGCTGTAGTTAGTGCAGAAGACATAAAAGTGCAGACTAATGTAATGTAACTACTTTTTTTGCATTAATTCCAGCAGAACTGTTCTTGGCTCTTCTGCACAGCTCAGTTACTTGTCTAAAACCCTAAATCAGCTAAATAATGGGACTATTGGACCCTTTCCCACATTCCTGCTTTCTGTCTAACACTAGCCACCCTGATTCAGCTGTGCTAGTTACATTTTTCTTACATATTACTTAATAAGGCTCAAAATACCCATTAAATCAAGTCATGCAATAATATACAGAAGACTTGCCACTTTCTGAGTGTGGTGTTATTAAACAGAAATGTAAACAAAAGACTTCATAATTCAGGGAAAACAAACAACCTTTCAGTTAGCCCCTCACCAAGAGGTCATGTTAAACCTAGGCAACATTTGTTTGATATTCTTGTAACACTCACGTATTCCCCTTTCATATTCCAGCAAGTTTTACTGTTGTTAAATGTTATTTCAGCTGTTCTGTCCAGTAACCATCTTTATTTTCAGCAGGGCTGCATCCATTTATGGGTGCATTTTCAACCCACACGTTTCTTTTGAGACATGTGCTGTGTCACTTCATGTAATTTGTTTCCTCCATGTTGAAAGTTAATAAATATGAAGACAAATAGTAAATGGGCCTAAATATGAAAGAATATATGCTTTAAGTAAATATAATATTGTTTATGTGGTTTTCCAGTCTTTTTATTTGCTTTATTGTTGATATGTCCACAGACCTTCCAGGTTTTTTGACGCCAACTGGCTAAAAGTTCCCATCCTGTGGTGCCTTTTAAATATTAGAACCAGCCGGTGTGTTACAGCATCTCAAAGGATTAAAAATGCAACCCAGTCTCACATAAAGTGGGATACCTTTTTTTTTTTTTAAAAATCATTTACCTTATGTTTTTATTTTGTTGTACTAATGTAGGGTGACTTTGAGGGTCTTTAAAGGTGCCTATAAATAAAACTTATTATTACTATTATTACTACCTGGTCATCATACTCACCAAGGCTCTAAACTTAACTTAGGCTGTATAAAAAAGATGCATGTATCCCCTGGAACATCACTAATTGGTTTGCTGACTACCATTTAGAAGTTTTAAAGCTAGCTAACTTATTAGTGAAGCAATTAACAATAATATTAACTATTAAGATAGCAAACTAGAGCCTTAAAAGAACACGGACTCCTTAATGACTTCTACTACAAACAAATACTGAACAAGACTGCAAATATTTATGCTGTAGAATCAAACATTTTATCATGGAAGTCCAATAGGATTTACTTGCTCTTAGAGGTGGCTGGTTTTTAGACATATCTGTTTTAAAAAATCACTCTCTGTCATGGTCTGGGTGGTTTTCTACAGCATCGGCTCCTCCCCACTGGGTGGAGTCTTTGTTGTTCCTCACCTGATGGCAATCATACCGGCAGTATTTATGACCTGCGCACTCAACTGGTCTTCGCCAGATTATCTGCCAACTTTACTCAGTTCTCGGCCTCACGTCTGTTCCTTGGTGACTCATCGTGCATATTAACCTTATTTCCTCTGTTTTCTTGTCAGCATCTGAAACCCACCTACCAAGCTCTCCTGGATACAAGTTTGCAGCCACCGGTAATCTCTCCCTTTTTTCCAACTGCCAGTCTCTCCTGCTTGCCTCCCTGCATTGCACGCAGCACCCACCTGGACCTCTCCTGCCTCCCTCCTCCATGCAACCCCCACCTGCAAGCTTGTAAGACAGCTCAGTGTATTATTCTCAGATTCACTGACTGCTCTCTCCTCTGTTTCAGTGCCCTGGCCAGCCACAGTTTCCCCTGCCCAGTCCCTGCACCCAGTTATCCCTGCCATCTAGGTATAGTCATAGTATTTTCTCTCGCCTCAGATGTCTAGTTTATGTTCCTTAATTCTAGTCTGAAATTTCTGTTAGCCTCTGAGCATTGTAAATAAAGACTCTTTTCGTTACACCGCACCTCTGGCCCCTCCAGGTTTGAAACTGCACTTGAGTCCATCCCATTTCCACGGGCCACTGTGCCATGACACTCTTGTTTTTCTGGCAGTTTCATTTCAATGAAGAGAGGCAGAATATGAACCAAAAATCCATAAAAGCACATTGCATTTCTTTTTTTTTTTCCTTTTTTTTTTGCCTGTCCCGTTTGGCTCTTTTGCCATTAGAATGATTGTCTAAAGGCGAAGAACGATGCCCAAGAAGATCTCTTGATCTCCAAGGATCTTGGTGAGAAGGTGAAAACGGTTTGTGCAAGGTACTTTGCAACTCCACCTGCTGGATTTGTAAGAAGGAAATGTATGGCTAAAGAAGCACATTATGATCATGGAGTTGCCAGTCTCCAGACCTCAGTCCTCTAGAAAATCTATGGAGGGAGCTGAAGTTTTGAGTCGCCAAGCAGCAGCAGCAAAGAAACCTAAAGGATTTACAGAGTTTAAAGAGAATCCTCTTTTGCAGACCAAAATGTTCAAATAGAAATTAAAATAGAACAAAATACATAATCCCATAACTTGAGATTAAACGTTATGAGTATTCTACAGGGTGAGTAGAATACTATGGGTGCCAGGTCCGAGCATTCCTAGACGAACAGTTTCCTGGAAAGTGGATTGGTCGCCGTGGGCGAGTTGAATGGCCTCCAAGGTCTCCCGATCTGACCCCCTTAGACTTTTATCTTTGGGGTCATCTGAAGGCAATTGTCTATGGTGTGAAGATACGAGATGTGCTGCACCTGAAACTACGGATACTGGATACCTGCGGTGTTGCTATCAGTGTGTGAAGAGCAGGAGAAGAGGGTTGCATTGACAATCCAACACAATGGGCAGCACATTGAACACATTTTATAAGTGGTCAGAAACTTGTAAATAATTCATGAAAAAATAAATAAATAAATAAATAAATCCAGTACCATTCGGCTCTCTTATTGCTTTGATCTGTATCTTCATGCTGGAAGCGAGTATCAAACTGCCTTTACTTTCTCTGGCAACTGATTGTTTGGAATTCTGCAAAAGGTGGATAAAATGTAAGAGAAAAATTAAGAAAGACAGGGTCTTAAGAGGAAAAAATTAATAAAGTGAGATGAAGAAGGGGAAAGGGTACAAGAAGGAGGTGTGTAAGACTGAGTGAAAGAAGGTAGCAGCTTAGAGTGAATTAAATATATAACCCTATATGTAGGGCTGACAGGAGTTGATGCCTCACGCCACACTGAAACATGAATAAAGTCATGTGCTGTCTCTTTAAACTATGCACAGCGGACCACAGGATAGAGGAAGAGCAGAATCAAGTCTGCCCAAGAATAACAAACCATTTCCTGTCTATGTTCTCAACATTAAACATGTCAAAAGAGCTGCCAGTGATTGCCAGCGCAGATCTATGAAGCAAATAATAATGTAACTAATAACAGTGTTTAGAAATATAATTAATCACTGATTAACCTACCAAACCATTTTTTTTCTCAGTCAAACAAGGGCCGTTGATGCCTTCAGACTGCTTTTTCTCTGATCAAACATTCAAAACCTTCATAATAATTGCTACTAGTTCTGTTTCTGTTACTATTGTATTCATAATCATGTCGCTGTATCAAGAATGTTACAATTTGTGATTTCAGAGTCCACATATTCAACCTGTCTTAAACGTGTTTCCCACTTTTTAAGTTACATATGACTTTATGTTTTACTTGAAGTCGAAATGTCTTTTATTTTGAAAAGCGGACCTCGCCGGACGTCCTTCCAGGTTTAACAGCTACCTTGATACCAGCGGGAGAAAGCTACTTGCAAGCAGATACACAAAGAGAGAGTGGAAGGATCTGCAGCTATGGGAATCAAACTGTACTACACCACTGTTACTGCCTCGAGGACGGTGAGTCAAGCAGCCATAATTGACAACATGTACTGTTATATTTATGCTTTTAGCTCCGGTGGCAGCAGCTAACAGTCCAACAGACACACCCAGCACCCTATCAGTAGTAAGCTTCCTCCTGACTAACAGTGCAGCGGGCCTATGCCTAACTCACTGCCCCTTTATTGCATTATTGAAACGTCAGAGTTATTAGTGTGAAAGCTCGATAATCATTAAAGTTATCATTGGGAATTAAATTTAAACTTAAACGACCCGTAAAGACAAAGCAGGTTGCCTTATTCCACCTAGCTTCCCTTGCCTTAGTTGGAGAAAGGTGTTTTTATGAAGCAGCTTAGCTAGCAGGTTTTTGCGTATAATTCTCCTTAAAGCGCTTACTTATTCTAATCAGTGAAATTCTCATAGTGTTATTGTGGTGCATGAGGAGTGGTTCATTGTCGCGAACACAAGTATCCGTTTCCTGTACAGAGAGAAGCGCACTAAACTACATTTAAAAATCTGGCAGCTGCTTGTTCTCGCTAATTTAAACCATAACGCTAAGGCCTGATATAAACAGAGTGTATCTAATACGTCAGCATGAATCTGATTTACTAAACGGCACATGTTTCGAAGGAATTTGGATTTTTATAAGCGGCACACCCAATCCTCTATCTTCTTGTTCCAGTTATTCTAGATCGACAGTTAGCCCGTAGGAAATCGGTAATAAAATACAAATGTTCTTTAAATGAGAGCTAGCTGGTAATTCACATGTATCCCTGAAGTAATTAGTAGAAAGTCTAACGTTAATGCATCAAACCACTTTATGTTGTCATGTGTGTATTTGATGTATGGTCAGTGCAGCAAATTCTTGGATTTTGTAATAGAGTTTGGTTCATAATTTTCCACAGAATACATAAAGAAGGACTAAATGGAACAAGGTGATGTTCAGACTATCTGCAGAAGTGTACAAACTGACATTGTACAACTTTTTTTTTTTTTTTAACAATCATTTTGCAGGACTTTTTTTTTTTTTTGAAGTTAGCTTGTACAGTGGAGTGGGACAAACATCTGGTATCTATTAGCTGTGAGGAAATGCACAGTGAAAAGGTTGTAACAGGCGTTCATTTTTAACTCTTGCATGTGCAGCATTGCTTCCAGCTACCTTCGTGGTGGCTGCGGTGTGCTACACCCGTCACTGTAGCATTTTTTTTTAACCTAACTTATTTTTAAAAAAATGATGATGCAACATCATAGTTATTAATACTTGTCTATGTTTCACTTTTGCTTTTTTATATTAAGACTAATGCAATTCCTCAAAACATCTTATTATAATTTAACTGCATAAGTGTACAAAACATTTCTAGAATCACCTCAGTAGCTCAGACCTACATTATTATGTCAGTGTTTCCAGTCAGCTGCAGCACACATGAAACTTCTCATAATTCAGAGGTGCTTCCTAAAATTTTATGGAACAAATATGAGCAATTCCCCTTTTTTTCAGTTTAAGGAAATGAGACTGGGCTGTCTGTGTGTTGCCAGTTAGTGCTGTTTTTAGGTGTGGCCCCACACACACACACACACACACACACTTCCTGAGTCACCCACAAGATAGCAGACTGTCTACTACATCTATTAATCATCACATTTGTGTAACATATGCAACATAAAGCTGCAGCTTTTTACTGGCAGAGCATCAAAAATGCCTTAAATCATATTCTTTTCTATTATAGTGTTGTAGGGTCATGTTTTTTTCCCTTTTGGGAAAGTAGCATTACCAGGTGTATCTGAACAGTCCTTCAGAGAATTTCAGCCTTCATCTGCCTCTTGTTTTATCACACACTGACTAAAACACTTATCAGCTTCACAGCTATCATGATTTTGCTCTGCTAAGCTCTTGGAAATGTAGTCGGTGAACAGTAGATTGGAAACTGTGGTGTCACATGTCACTGTCTGCAAATTAAACACAGATAAATGAGTTGTCTGCTTCCTGTTAATTGTATTTGGGTTGATTAAGATCCTAAAACCCTTGTTTTGGCCTTTTTGGGGGGGCTTTATTTAATGCTAGGTGAAGTCTCAACAGGCAGAAGTGATACGAATCCTTGAAAGCAAAAGCATCCAGTACGAGCTCATCGACATCTCTGTGGGTGGGGAGCTCCGTGATGAAATGAGGAGCAAAGTGGGGGACCCGACGGCAGTCCCTCCCCAGCTTTTCAATGAACACCAGTACTGTGGGGTAAGGAAAACACACACACACAGACTCTTTGCTTATTCATACAGTGAAGTGCTGGTGCTGTCAACACAGTAATTGTTTGTCACAAGTTAAAAATATGAAACCACGTTTTTGAAACTGAAATCTCAAATCTACTCCAGCATCCTGACACTTCACTCTCAAAGCCCTGTAAGCTGCCTGTGACAACTGAACATGTGTGAACACTTTTCAAAGTAAACTCCACCTGCAGGATGATTTAATCACGTGGTTGTTAAATGCATGTGTCCCTCAAATTTTCAGTATATCAGTAATCAATATATCATTAAATAGTTAACGCATGTGTCAGTTGTTAGTTAGCTGTCGCAGTCAAATTGCTAAATGCCTTCAAGGAGGTTTGTTGAAGAGCATTTTTGGGTTTTATTTTATTTTTCTCTCTTGAAAATTTGATATCAAAATTCCACAGTCACTACTTCTCTACTAAGTTGTGCCAGTATTAAACTGGTTAATCATTATACGCCAAGGATATGTGTGTGCAAAACTGAATTAGCATAAAAAGATGCCTACGTTGGTGCTGCAGCAGTGGTTTCAAAATCTCTGTATTTCTATTTGAGATTTTTCTTGGTTACATTCAGAATCTGATGTTGCTTCTGTGCTGACAGCAGCTCCCACTCTCTGCAAAAGGACCTGCAAACTCAGTCACCTTTAATGGCCACGTTAGGGAGAAGTTTGATTTTCAAAACTTCAGCAGAAAGCCCTCTTTAATTCTCAACATAACATAAATGGATCCAACAATAACTATAGAGGATAAAAAGGAACACGGTGGAGACGATACAAGAACTCTGTTACCTAATAACACGTAATAAATGATGCATTTAGAATATAAAAACTTTTGAATATATTTCAACAAAAAGTCTTGTGTTCTGACGCTCATTGTCATCCTCACAAATATCACATCAGGATGCAGGCGTACAGACACACACTCACATATTCTCACCAATAACGCAACGCTGAACTCATTGAAACAGTTGTTTTCCTTAACGGAGGTCAAGTTGTGCAAAGTGAACAATACATTTACACGAGGCTCATGTGCTCTGCTTTTGATTTATCAGAGTGCTGCGTTACTTCCAGCAGTTGTGGGATTGTGCTGCTGCTGGTTTGTTGTTTTGTGTACTTATTAACACTGTTGGCATTTTCTTCCTCTCGACAGAACTATGAAATGTTTTCCGAGGCAGTGGAAGCGGATACAGTGGAACAGTTTCTGAAACTGGCGTGAGGATGACGGAGTACCTTAACCTCATTTCCCCACCTGCCCCGTGTCCTATCAGAGTCCTGTTGTCCAGTCTCTCTGTCTCTCTCTCTCTCACTCTGCACCACTAGCAGTGACCACCCACTTTCAATGCCATAATGAAAAATGCCAAATATCATAAATACTACTAATCAGCAAAGACACATTCCCTGTAATGCACCATTATGCTTGAAATCAGTCTTACTCTCTTTTTATGTCCTTTTTTTCTCTCCATTTGATTCCTCTCAGATCTTATTTTATCCATCTGACAGGCTAGTGTTAGTGCTCCTGGTCCATTAGGAATCAATGGGCTGTCTGAATATGCGATAATTAGGTCGACTAATCTTGGCTGTGGCCAACTGATCGCCGGAGATTAAACTAATCCACTGGATGACAACATTTAACCCAGAATCTTCCTGATGTGGCAGGCAGACCAAGCACACCATCATCCATCAGTCTTAACTACTTTTTGGCATCTTATTCTGTAGCCTTCAGGTTCCCATGTTGCACATTACACCACACTGTTTGCACTTCATGTGGATGCAAATGTACAGCTAAGTAGGAAGGACTGTGAAGTCCCTCAATCCAATTAATTCAGAATTAGAGCAGCTAAAAGACAGCTTTTAGGTGAAGCTGGTTTTTGAGAATTTTGGTCCATTGGTCTCCTTATATAGGATGGGAGCTGACCTACTTAAAGGAACGGTGCCACCAGAAATCAAGTGTGTGTTCTTCACAATATTACAAATAAAAGCTAAAAATAATTAGCTTGTGTGCAATGCGTTAAAGCTACCGTCAAGTTTTTCTGCACCCAAAAAAACATCGTTCTGTAAGTCTAATGCAACGACTTATACAAAGACAACTATTGATAACATTTTAAATGGTCCATTGTTTACATACATGTTTGCTAGCTTGTAGGCTTGTTTTTTGTCTGTCTGCACATGGCACTCTACTGCCACTAATGTCTGTTGGCAGGATTGTGTATGACAGTGTCCATCAGCACAGTGTAAACCAAAGGCAGTAGAATTGGTGGACATAGCTGCTGTGGTTTGTGAAAGTCTTTTATGAAGCCTCGAGATGAGTGAGCTCATGGCTTTACTGCAGTATTATTCCACAGAATTACATTTTACTTCCCTAAACCAAGAAAAATAAAACGCTGTGGGATGCCATCAAAGTAAACCTGCACGCTGCATTAAAAAAAGCAATGTGTTTGGATTCTGGTCAAAAAACTATTTAAAAAAAAAAAAGGTTGATATCTTAACTGAACACCAAAGTATTACATATATATTTATGATTTATCTGCAATGGGCCAAACTTACTAAAAACTGGTTTACGCCTTAAAAAAAAAATTCAGTGGTCATACATTTCAATAAGCAGCTGCTTACGTTTTGCATCCAATAGAGTGGGATGAACAGATGTCTTTATGTTGCATTTGGTGCCAATCAGTAATACATTTTAGCTGGTGGATGCTCACTGCAGTGTTAGCACTTACCTGCCATCTTCTACATTTTTCCGTAGTGTTCCTGTTGAACTTGAAAGCTTCATTTCTGGCACTGAGGGCTGCTCTGTGTTCATCAACACGGGGCAGAAAGATGCAAAAGAAATTAGAAGAGAGTTAGAAAAAAACAAAAGATCTGAGTGATCTGGCTTTCAACCACGTATCTTCTCATTCCACCGTCTATTTCATCTTACGGTTTCATCTGAATAACCTGGCATGAAGATGCAGTAATGTGACTATGCACTGAAACCCTGCCTCATTCTGAACACAGATGTAAAGGTGCAAGCAGACATGTTTGTACCGACCTGAATTAGTCTTACCAGCCTTAGCGAACACTCACCACATGGGAAAAATGAAGGCTTCACTTATCTGTGCTTTTTATGCATTCATGTTATTACGCTAATTATCATTAGTTTACTTATATTGATCATTCCATTTCTTTTTTTCCCCTGTTTAACTGAGAACAGCCCAGTTTCCTTGTCTCACTCATAGCACCCGTCAGTCCCCCTCGCTGTCATACTCGTATTGTTACGGTTTGGGATCACCAACGATGACGGCCTTCACACACAATGTTTGTGCACTGTTTTGTAAGTTGATGGTTGTGGATGTTTGCCTGTTATTGATGTATAATCACTATGAATCATGGTTCAGACATTCCACGTCTCTCTCTGAGCTCCTGCTTTGCTTTTGGACCAATTCCCCTTGGCCAAAAAAAAGAAGAAAATAGGGAATAAAATGCTGTTGTCTTCCAAGAAGATTGTGAAAAGTGATTTATGGGTTAAAAAAAATAAATGAATAAAATGGAGTTGAATCTGCATGTCTGGACTATTCTTATACACATCCCTATACGTATTATCTGTTTGAGTGAAAGAAGGTCATTTTAATTTGCAGATCAGTGCTTTATTAATTTTAGGCATCTTCATGCATGACACTCTTAGTTTCTTATTCTCAGTTTAAATGCATAACCAGCTGCATTTGGGTAATTCTCGAAGAAATGGACAACACATAAGAAAGGTGAAGAGTGGAGAAGGAGCGAAGACAAGTGACAAGGATGAGTGAGAAGGTTTACAAGACTGACCTGCTATGATTTATGGTTTGGAGATAGTGGCACTAATAGAAAGGAGGGGAGGTGGCAGATGTTAAGATTTCCATTGGGAGACACAGGATGAGAAATTAGTTTATTAAAGGGACAGTTTAGGTAGAGGAATTTGGAGAGAACCTAAGAGGAGTAAAGCTAAAATGCTTTGGACATGTGCAGAAGAAGGTAGAAGGATGTAGCTGGCAGGAGGGAAAGAAAGGAAGACAGCAAAGAAGATCTATGTACAGATAGGGTGAGACTAGAGGCAACTCCTAAAGGGAGAAGAGGAAGAAGGAGAAATTGGTAACATTAAAATTCACATTGAAGTTGGTATGTAGCATGATGTTGCTTGAGTGCAATGGCTCATTTGCCAAAAGGCCAAAGAACTGATTGAAGACTTAGGAGGACCAGGAAACCTATGACCCTTCTTTCAATCCAGGGGCTCAATGTGGACATTCTGGAGGACTATACCCCGGAGTTCACGCTGATAATAAAATGGACTGGGTTAAAAACGCCACTGCCCTCTACAGGAAGTCGTTTCTATTTTCTAAGGCGGCTGAGATCTTTCAACATCTATCAGACAATGATCAGGATTTTTTATGAGTTTGTTGTGGCCAGTGCCATCCTCTATGCTGTTGCATGCTGGGGCAGCAGGTTGAGGGTCGCGGATGCCAACAGACTCAATAAACTGGTCCACAAGGTCACATGGTAAAGTGCTAGCACGACATGAACATTATCCACATTGGCATTGGGAGTGGTTTTTAATAATAAAAATTCAGAGTATAATTTCTTCATATCTTCATTGCGGCTCACATTTCTGTATTGTTCAACTTCTCAAAATCTGAAACGTGAAAACTAGTTAGTTCATTGTAAACTATCACGTTACAGTAAGCTAGTAAAAGTGGCAAAAGATCTACTGTATAAAAATAACTATTGAATGAACTGATGTTCGTATTTCCTTAAGATATTGTCTTAGAACAGCTAGAGAGTTTATTTTGAAAATCGACACCGGAAGTTTCGCTGTTAATTTGTTGTCGCTAAGTACTGAGCCAAAGAAGGAAGCTCAAACATTTGACAGGTAGCTGCTAAGGTAACGTGAATATTCGTTATTTGAAATGTATTAATGGCACTTCTGTAAAAGAAAATTAATTTGACTAAACTTATATGCGCATTACTCAGTGCTGTTTTTGTATGACAGTTGTAAGCAACACATTCATAGATTAGCTAGCTAAGCTAAGCTAGCTGAAAGCAGTGTGTTGACAGAATGTAGTTAAACGGGAGCCACAAACTTATAGAGACATATTAGCTTATGAAAAGCTCATTAAACCGGGACTTCTGTTTTATCTGATATCTTGTTTTCCTCTCTCTTTTCCTGCTAATTGTATCAGCTGACACATGTTAGCTCCAACTGCTTGGTGTTTGTTTCTATCACAGGTGTTAATATTGCTTTTCGGCAGAAGTGCATCCTTATTGTCATCGTTTCGTGCTATGGATGAGTCGCTTTACACAGCAGAGACACTAAGCAGGACTTTATCATTTAAACTCAGCAGATTTGTGTTGTTCTTCTAACCCTTGATAAAACGGTTTTCATGAGAAACTTATTTAAAACCTGTTTACGATCTGCATAGATTTGTGTTACAATTTAATTAATAAAAGACATCCTTTAGTTTGTCACTTTAACCTCCTAAGACCCGAACTCTTCCACAGCATGCATTTTTAATTTCTCTTTGATATTTGGGCTGATTGGGACCCGATGAATGTAAAAACAAAGAATTACCAGATTTTTTTTTTTTTTTTACCTGATTTTTGTTTCTAAGAAAATTGACAGCCACATATGAGGATATTCGTTTAAAATTTCGATGGAACAGTAGCAGTATAATGAGAGGACAATTGAAATCCAAAATCCAATTACAAAACCAAAACAAAACACCACACACTTTTCTTCAACTGCAGATATATACGTATAGGTTCATAGTGTGTTGGACAAGGACACATTTTTGGAAGTTGCTGTCAAACTATGGCCTTGCTAAGTCTAAGTGCTTGTTATAAACTCTCTCTGTTTCCATTCATGAAAAGAGATACCCACTCCAGCTTGTTCTTGACTTGTTTAGATCATCTGAATTTGTTTTTCTTAACCATGGAAATATTTATGTCATCATCTGCAATATAGACAATTGGCTATTTTATTTATATAGCAAATTTCATTATACATACCTTCTTTTTGCTTCACATTGAGTTTAAAATAAACAAATGGTACTATACACAGACACACACATACACAGCTATTGAGTGCAAGTCTTTGTGAACAGAACAGTTTTGAGTATTTTAAAATGTTTGCACACATGTAATTGATCTCAGGTCAGCAGGCAGCTTGTCCCAAAGAAGAGGACCACAGTAACTGGAGGCTAAAACAACTGAGAGCTTTGTGGACTTTTGAACTTCACAAGTTTATGAAGGATTTTAAAGGTAATTCTATATTGCACTTAAAGCCAATGAATCCTTTAGTTGTCTTTTGGTGTCTTTTAGACTTTTAGTGTTGCTTTGCTGGCTTAGCAACACTGGTTTCTTTTTTTAAGAACTGCTGTGCCAGTTTGTGGTACAAAAAACCTTTTGCTGTATCTTGATAGTTTTATTTTATTTCAGCATGAAGGACAACTGTGAAACATACTCCATTTTACTTGTTCTTCCAAACTTTGTGTCACACCTTGAATAATACACACCTTGTTTCTTGTTGCTGTGTGTGTAGCAACCCTGTCCATGTCTCTCTCAATCTCTCTTTTTTCTTCTTAACATAAAAAGACTTTCAGCAGCAGCTTCTCTCTTCATCACAAGCTGTTTTGTGGCATCTCGGCTCTCTTCTTTCCCTCATCTTCTTTAAAGATGATTAGCGACAAACCCCCTCCCCTCTTTTTTGCTAGCATTTCCCAAATTGCTGTTCAGTATTGTAATATTGGAAATGTGCATTTATTAGTGATAGAACCAGTTAATGTTTCAGTTTGAAACATTAACTGGTTATTGTTGCCACTGTAAATTGAATTAAGATCATCTCTTTTAAATGCTTTTGTTTTTCGGTCTTATGCAGTCACATGTAAAGATGAGCGTCCCAGACTACATGCAGTGTGCTGAGGACCACCAGACAGTACTTGTGGTGGTCCAGCCGGTTGGCATCGTTCCCGAGGATCAGTTCTTCAAGATCTACAAGCGCATTGCCAGCGTGAGCCAGGTGAACATCAGGGACTCCCAGCGCATCCTCATTCGCTACCGCCACCACTACCTGCCTGAAAACAACGAGTGGGGTGACTTCCAGACACACCGCAAAGTGGTGGGCCTCATCTCCATCACGACATGTGCCACGTCCAAGGAGTGGCCCCAGACGGCCGAGCGCTTCCACGGCCAGAAGGAAGTGTACAGCTCCACGCTGTATGACTCGCGGTTACTGGTATTTGGGCTGAGTGGGGAAATTACCGAGCAGCAGCGCACGGACGTGGCCTTCTATCCCAGCTTTGAAGAGTGCTCTGATGTGGAGAAGAGAGTGGAGGACTTTGTGGAGTCCATATATATTGTCCTGGAGTCCAAGCGGCTTGACCGTGCCACAGATAAATCCGGTGACAAGATCCCCCTGCTCTGCGTGCCCTTTGAGAAGAAGGACTTTGTGGGTTTAGACACGGACAGCAGGTGAGTCGTTCTGTCATCGCAGTCACATTATTTTGCAGGTCAGTGGTGTTGTCTGTGTCAGGTTGCTTCTAACATGTCAGCCTCACCTGGTCAGAAATTGTCAAAAATCTGTCTTTTGATTTTTGCTGTGTTCATGTTTGTTTGTTTACCTTGCTTTATTTGTCTTTCTTCTTTTTTTTTCTTTCATACTGTCCTGTGAGTTTATTATTGGGTGCAAAAAGGTGAGACATTAGACTCATTAGTTAATCCACATCTATCCCATCAGCTTTAGCTTTGCCCAAAAGAGCACTGCTGCTGTTCATTTGATGATGACTCCAAACCAAACTCATCACTCCTGCGCATTGTTCAGTCTATGGACCAACTGGGTGGAAATGGCTTAGTTGACATTATTGGCTTTGAATAACTGAATAATCAGAATTAAAGTAAGAGCACTTTGAATAAATAGTCTTTAAATGCAAGATAGTTCCTTCTTCCACAGGGAAAATAATGAATCCTGAATGTACAGAAGTACTAATTAGCAGCACAACATTTTTGTTAATTTCACCAGTTACACACAGATTAATTCTACTTTCACAGTTGATTCTAAGAGAAGTTAAATAACCATGTTTCTAAGTATTTTCCCATTTACAAGAAATCCTAATTACTCCCATTATACCTGTCCTCCTGGCTCTGTGTGTAAACAAAATGAAGGACATTTTCCATTCTTTTCTTCTAATGAGTTACTGTTATTGATGACAGACTACCTAATTCAAAGTATGACTTTAGTGCCGAGCAGCAGCAGCGTTGCAGTGCAAGAGGTGTGACACATGAGAAGTCAAATTTAAGCACAAAAGTAACCTAGGTGGTGTTTTTCCTAGGAAATGTTAAAAGTAGAACCATAGATGGTATAAAAAGTGTACATAGCTGTTGTGACATCTCCAGGTGGTGTTATTTTGAAGCCTCCAGGTGAGCATTTCCACCAATTCCATCTTGGTTTAAAAAAACTTGAATATTACTAGAAAAGCTGTTTACTTTTTTCCAAAAATCCTTTTTTTGTTTTTGGCTGGAATCAGGGTACTTCACTGATAATGAATTACACCAGTTATTGTACAGGCAGAACTCTAGACATTACCAGTTACAGCTCTTTGTTTAATGTGTTTAAGCCCGAAGTCTGGAGAGTAGCTAGTTCAAGTTCATTGATAATGTTGAAACACAGGCATAGGTTGATTTAATACGTTTTACAATTATAATGTCTCAAGCCCAAAATATAAATATATCTAATGCAGTTCAGTTGCTCATACAAACTTCTGATGGAGGACACTGATGTTAGTAAAACAATTTATTTGTCAGTGAGATCATTTTTTGTTTTTAGGCTTTGCAAAAACCATTCTTATTTAACAATCAGCCATCTTCATACTTGCAAATGGGATGGGCAAAGCATTAAAAACAAATGGGGTTCAAGCTATTGAAGTCTGACTTCATGGGTCATGGATTGCACTAGACTGTACAAGTTTAACCAACAGGGTAGCCACAGTGTTTATGTATCCATGAAATTCATAGATATAAAATCAATAATGAATGAAAGTAAATGAGAAAAAAAAGTCCTTGTTGTGTCGGCGTAATGAAACGTAGACAAGACTTTATTTACAAGACCTGTGTAGTTTGATCCTAATTACAGTGAAAATGGCAAAACCTTTTTAACAAAAGATCCAATTAAAACCTATTAAATTTAAGAGTATTAAAATTCATAATGGGAAACTTTATTTCAATTGTACTTTGACACATCCTTCAATTATGTTGCTGATTTTGGGCTCATTAAATATGTTGTTATTTTATATTATTTTAAAAAGTAATGGTAATATACAGTAGTATTAGTAAGTATAACTGATGATCAGATTTAGTTGATAAGCAAATACTGGAACATGTTTGGAACATACTGGAACATGGCAAGCGTGTCACACTGAACCGATACTAAACTCAAATCTGCTTGTGATCCACAAATAGATTTACCTCTGCCTGTTCTTTCTCCCAGGATGTCTGTGCCACAAACTCCCTTTTATTGCTTCTGGGAGGGTATGTCAGACACAGCAAGGAGCTGAGAAAATAAACTAGAAACATGGAGGATTTTTTTTTTTTCTTTTTCTTTTTTGTCAGTTTGGTAAAATTTGTCAACATAACCCGACTGATGGGATTTTGGTGCATTTGCTTACTGAGATTTGGAATGTTTACATGTGTGTGAGTGAACTGCCTTCACAAAAGTGCTGTTTTTATTGTAATACCTCTTGTAGACATCTGAAACCTATGCCGTGCAAAGATTAAAAAAAACAACAAAAAACAAGAAAGAACTTCATATTATAATGATTACAAAGGCGAAAACTAACAAAAACTAAACTAATATGAAACATTATCAATCCAAAAATCTAAACTGAAACAGGCAAACCCACCTTGCAAACTAACTGAATAGAAGGCAAAAACTCAAATTTAATATATAAGTAAAAACAAATGCAAAACATTAAAAAGTCTATTTCTTTATTGGTATTTAATGCTTGTACTTTTGGGGTTTTATAAATGCATTTTTAGATGGTAAATACCAGGGTAGTAATTTTATGTTAATATTGTACATTTGCGTGTGAGTGTGTATGTGTGAAAACCATTAGCTGAATATTGGTTACGGCTGATATCAGCAGTATTGACCTGTGTCCCTGTATCTGCAAATACTATGATATTTATGACATTTTATCACTGATTTTTAACTGTTGTTTACATCATAAGTGATAATATATATTATAAACAAGATTTCTTTGTTTCCCAGGCTTAAAATCTGAAATAAATGGATACAAAATATAATGCAAAATATAAAAAAAAAATGTACCAAATAGTTATTTAAAAAAAGGTGCTTTTAATACTGAAACATGAAGACACTGATGAAGGAGGAGCTGATAGTTTGGTCTCCTAAGCATTACATGTCATTGCTGCTGAAGTTCATCCCAGCGTTAGAGAGCATTTGGGAATAAGAAGGTGCTGTTTTGTGATCTGTCTGGCTGAATGGCACAGATCAGATCTCATCTCTTTATTCATGAGATCATGTGCCTGGCACAGCAGCTCCTAAGACACGAATCAGATGAAAGTTTCCATAACTGCAGATCTAATTTGATATGGTTTTTTTTATTTTTATTTTTTTTATTACTAAGCAGTCTAGTTTCCTACCAGAAATAATTATCAGAGAGAAAACTGTTCACAAGCAGCCTGCTGAGCATTTGTATGAATATTTAAACTGCCCAAATGTGTGACACAGTTCTCCCAGAATAGCTGTTCCTGTAGATTTTTATATCCCTGCTTCTAGATGACACTCCTAAGAGAATTCTGCCCATGAATTCACTTCACCTGCTGATCCCTCATATTGTTTTCATACGACCTCCTGTTTTTCAGACGTCTCAAATGTCTTGCACAAGGCAGCTAAGTTCCCTGTGTGTCCTGGTAAAGTTGTTACCTCCTGTGTATTCTTGTGCAAGGCTAAAGGCCAAGGGGTGGTAGGACAGCTCATACTCTGTCCTTGTCTTGTTGCTCTTTTGTTTTTGCTCTCCCTCCTAATATATCCTCATTGTAGAAGACTCCCCACCCCCTGCTGACATAGGAAATTACAACAGCATAAGTCAGAGTTGTTTTTTGTATTCAAACAAATCAATTGCCAAAAATCGAAACATTTATTCCAGATTGAATTGACACACTTGATCCACCCTGCTGTTGTCTGAAGAAGTTTTTTTCCTTCCTCTTTCTACTCGTTTCCCCTCAGGCATTATAAGAAACGATGTCAGGGACGGATGAGGAAGCACGTTGGGGACTTGTGTCTCCAGGCAGGCATGCTGCAGGACGCGCTGGTCCACTACCACATGGCTGTGGAGCTGCTCAGGGGAGTTAATGACTTCCTCTGGCTAGGTGGTAAGTTTGGGAGGAAGCAGACTTAATACTGCAGTTGTTGACGAGAGTAAATACTATAGCCTTTGCTCGCCTTACATGCAGATCTCAAAACTTTGAAGCAAATGATCATTAGTGCAAACTGATCTGAGTGGTAGAGTGCTGTGTTTTTTTTTTTGTTTTGTTTTGTTTTTTGTCTGCAGCTGCACTGGAGGGTTTATGCTCAGCCTCTGTCATATTCCACTACCCTGGAGGCACAGCGGGGAAGATGATGGGGCGCAAACAGAGTATCTCCCAGCCACTAGATGCAGGGAAACGCCACAGAGCAGGTGAGCACATCGCTCTGTAACCGTGCTGTCAAGCGGTGGCCTTGATGACTGTTTTCTATGTGTGAGTTGTAACTGAGTGAGAATATCTCTACTGATCAGCAGCGCAAACACTGCTAAGCTTTGCTTGCTCAAGAAAGCTGCTTACTTTGTGTGCAGAGTACCTCCTGAAACCTCCAAAGCTTTTCTCACCTAACCTGATGACTGCTAATTTACAGTTAACATCATTTATTCTGCCTGCCCTGTTATTAACTTGCTTTTAACTTGCTCTAATTTTAACACAGCTTTGTGTATACCTTAAGTTAACCGAATCTGTAGAGCGTCTGCTAAACACAAAGACTATTAAAACGCATTTGTCTGAATGAATCTGAGGATGTGTGGATTTAGGATTGGAATATGATTTATTTTTCCCCCCCCAACAATTAATGTTCAGATAGTTTTAAGTATTTATAAACGACAATAGGCTGTACAACAACAACATTAAACGAATGATCAAATTAAAATAACTAAAAAAGGGAATTTCAGTGACAGTAAAAATGTAACAGCAAACAAATTAAAGCTAAATGTTCAGTAAAAAGGAATTCAGCTATGCACTAGGGCTGCACAGTTTTATTGAATTTGAATCTTGAACACGATTTTAGCTCTTAACAATTAAATAATTGTGATTGAGTACTACTAAAAATGTATGCTCCGCAAACAGAACGTAAAGCAAAATGGAATCGGAGAGCTCCCTAAATGAGCGTCTGAGTATTTGCCTGCCTGTTCCCTGCACTGTGCAGCTAGAAATTTCCTGATTGTTGACTGGATGAGTAACACTGAATTAAAGACAAATGCACAAGAAAGTTCAAATATCTGGCACAGCAGAAGGCAAAGAGCTTGTCCTGCGAAGCAGAATATCATCTATTTGGCAATACTTCGTATTATTTAGTTCAAGTGATGTTAATCAAGAAGTATCTTAGTGTTTGTGCCACAACTAACTTACTCAAACACCTGAAAACACTTTACAAACTGCATGAAACCATTTACCATGAAAACAGAGAGGATCTGCATTGCTATGAAGTTTATATCCCTCCTATAAAATGTCTTTTAAATAAGGTGTAATGCATGTAAATGGCCTGTATTTAGTATAGGCTTTACTTAGTCCCTAAGGACCCCAAAGGCTTTACACATCCCAGTCATCCACCCATTCACACACACATTCACACACTGGTGATGGCAAGCTACATTGTAGCCACAGCCACCCTGGGGCGCACTGACAGAGGCGAGGCTGCCGGACACTGGCGCCACCGGGCCCTCTGAACCACCAGTAGGCAAGGTGAAGTGTCTTGCCCAAGGACACAACGACCGAGACTGTCTGAGCCGGGGCTCGAACCGGCAACCTTCCGATTACAAGGCGAACTCCCAACTCTTGAGCCACGATCGGCCGTAAGAATGAAGTCGTACCCCGCGCTGATTTAATTTTGTGTTAAGTTTGGTGATGATTTTTTTTGTATGTATGTGTTAGGTTGATAAGGTGGAATACATTTATTTTGACGCAAATAATTTCACACTACATTGGCGTTAATATGTTTTGTTTTTGGCAATAAAATGATTGATTAATCCTGAGAAATCATCAAAATGTCAATGTTGTAAGTAATCGTGATTATCATTTTGAGCATAAGCGTGCGGCCCTGATATGTACAGTATGCCCCAGAATTATTCTAGGTTTTGTACTACTTAAATATTTTGTTTTCCGAATTTGTCAAAAGTAGAGTTCTTCTTTTCAGTTTTATTCAGATATATTTCTTCATTTTTTGAAGATGATCAGTTTGGGTTTATTAGTTTCATTAATAATAAGTTGAAGTTTGTTTTATTTTTATAGCACATTTCATTACAGCAGCAGCGCTGACCAAAGTTCTGTACAGAACTACAAAATAACTAGTACCAAATAACTTATAATATTAGCACCAAATAACTCTCACACTGTATTAAAAGCCAGTGAATACAGTTTGTTTGTTAAACAAACAGTTTGTTTATTGTGATGAGGAGAATGAAATGAAATGAGATTTTGAGCCGGTGTTGCGATTCAAATGCAGCACTTTATGAAGGCATTATACTGCCTCCCTCCCTCAGTTACTTTTGCACCAGTGCCTCCTCATGTTTGCAGATTTTACACATTTGGCCTAATTCACAAAGACTAAAATATAGTATTTGTTTATTACTTTGTTAAGTTGTGTAAGTACACAACTTTTTTAGTACCGTTGCACGTGCTCTGTTTCGCACATGGTTTTAATGAAATTTAATCAACCTCCATATAGTTACAACCACTTTGTATTACATATTATAAGTACTACTATGCATAAAATGTAACATGTATGGTGCTATTATGTAGTTTAATATAGAGTTAAAATACTACTATAGTGTGTATAGCGGTGTAGTATATCAATGAGCCAGAGTGGCAGCAGCTGCAGCAGTGTAAATGTTTGGAAGCTTAACACAAAGCTTTATTCACCACACCTTATTGAGCTCAAAATTGTTTGTCATCACTTAATAGCATGTTGATTGGCCGATGAATGAGCAGTGTCAATAATACAGCTACATGCTCGGAGTGTTTCATGGCAAACCAGCAGCAGCCATTTTTGCAAATTGTTGGGACTAACACTGCTAACATTGCTCCCTGCGTCATGGAGTGAATCTGCATTCTCTCTCTCTGTCTGTAGGGGCTCAGGAGGTTCTCATTGATCCAGGTATGGAATGTATAACCAACTTAGCTCTTCTGGACAACAATTTGCCTGCTTGCTTGTGATCACACGTGCCCTCGTTTGCATCTGTTTTTATATCACTCTTCATCCTTCACCGTCACCACCTTGATTTATATAGTTTGTTTCACAAATCACCCGATGTACTTCTCCCTCCTGTGACAGATGTTCTCCTCTGTTGGTTTGGTTTCACCATTTTTTTTTTTTTCTCCTCACAGCCTCACTTTCAGTCACCAGATCTTTAAATGACCTCTCTGTTGCTTCCATTCCTTATTTATTGACCCATTAATAATACCAGCTTACATCTTACTCTTGATTATGAAAGAAAAATAATTGAAACTTATCAAAATGATTTAAAGCAATTGCTTACTAGAATATTTCTCTTTGAAGACTGTTGTTGCTCCAGCGGGGGGCAGTCAAACACCAGTCGTGCAGACTTGCTGCTTATTAAACGCTCACTGTTGCTGAATCTGTCACTATATTAGCAAATATATTCTATTATATTTTGTGTATATTTGTATCTTCGCTAACTAAAAAATTACAGTGTGTTGCACTGTACAATCATTGCCCCTTCATGATGCAAATGTCATTTGGTCAGCATCACATCGTATACATTGTGACAGCATCACAGTCACACACACAGGTCAGTGTGTATTCTTATCAGATTTGGCTTAGAGAGGCTGTCTGCACTTTCATTTAAAGACTAACAGGTAAGTTTACCTGTGGCTGTGTTTATATCTTATTGTTAATTTTACCCCTTCATGTTTTAGTTCTTTTAAATCGGAAAAATGGGACAAACACATTTGGTTCATCGCCCTGTGGGTTTTCAACAATATTTCAATCCATTACTGTAACGTGGTCTGTGTTATGTGATATATTTGAAAGTATTTGTGTTGACGGGGTGTCCAGTACTGTTCCTTCAAAGAGTTTTCTCTTCTTCCTTTGTTCACTCTGTTTCTCCTTCCTTTCCTTTAGTAGCAGACCAGAGTGATGCGCTGTCTTCTCTGTTTCTTTCCTGTACCAATCTTATGCTGTCCTGTTTTGACTGTAGGAGCCCTCACAACCAACGGCATTAGTGCGGACACCAGCACTGAGATTGGACGAGCAAAGAACTGCCTGAGTCCTGAGGACATTATCGAGAAGTACAAAGAGGCCATCTCCTACTATGGAAAGGTACTGCCCGAAGTGTACACGGCTGTTAAACCAGGTCCCAACCAGTGTGGTTGTTGTTGGGTTGGCTTGAGGATAATAGATTATTTTGCTTGATTTTTAGTTGGATCTTAAACATGAACTATTTTACAATTGCTGTACAGATGATTACAGTAAAGCTTAATTGTCATTCAAAATTTCCCAATGAATTCCTTAACAATATATTCAAACACTAACAAGCAGGCTGTACATTTTCAATAAGAGTCTTCAGGGGTCTAAACAAGGACAAGTTGAGCTTCTTTCTAGCTGCTCCTTTTTTTGTAAGCAGTTGCCACAGCTGATGGATCTGCAAATTTTTGTTTGGCACTGATCTTTATGCTGGACGCTCTTATTGATGCAACCCTCACAGGAATTTGTGTCTCCTTCTGCTCTCAGACCAGAGCACAGAAGCTCTGTGACAGTGATTAGTCCCATGCAAATCAGCATTTCTGTGATATCTGCCTTTCTGTTGGATACTTCCGGAGGCTTCATGCCATTGATTCTGAAAGTCTGGAGAACATTTTGGGCCACATGTTGTTTCCCAGCATGGAGGACGATGAGATTGACAGCACACATGGCGGCTTTTAGTGAGGAACGTAGAGGAACAGTTAATATATGACAGCCTATATTTAGTAACATAAGGTCAGTGTCATGCAACCAGGCACTTTTCCATCAATAGCTCATATAATCCTGTGATTTTCCACTGTACTTTTACAGTACTGCTAAGAATGATGTAATATTAGATTGTTGATATGTGGTTTTAACATCTTAAACTTGATGAACCCTACAGAAATGCCTACAGAATAGAGGAAAATTAGATTCCTAGCAGAGAGCCACAGATGCAGTAGGGAGGTCCTAAAGAGAGATTTTTAGCTATTGAAACCGCAAGATAAAGTACTGATGGCAGCCTTGTTCTTTAGATCAAAACACCCTCTGCAGATTAAGAGCATTTATTCTCCTTTAATTGTACATGATAAGCAGCAGGTCCTGCCTGGGGCTGCACTTGTTCTCCAAAGGTGCTTTAGTTTATCTTTATTGAGGCTGTTCTCTTGATATTAGACTTGGTAAAAATGAGATGAGTGACCATCTAGAGGTTTGTGCTAAGAAGCAGCGTTGGACACTTGGCAAGATAACCTCGTGTTTTATCCTGTGGTTTCACTGTATCAAACTACTTCGTCATGGTGCATTGTCATATGAGGATGAGTAAGGGGTCAGTGCATGCAAAACCACCACCTACTGCCTGATCACTTCTCTAACTAAAACTTTTGTCTCCCCTCTGTTTTTTTTTCTCTTGCTGACTGCAGACATTTCTAAAGTTATTTCTTTGTTCTAGAGTTATAAAGCAACGTAATCCTAAAACAGAGAGCACTAAAGCCTTGTGCATGTTGATTTTATATGAAATTTGCAAGTCAGCCTGCAACTGCTTTGAATTCTGTTGTTTATCTGTTGTGTACTCTCTCTCAGCCAGTTTTAATGCCATCAGGCCTGCAGTGGAAAGAATAGGGCAAAAACTCTCTTACGTGCTGAAAGAATACATCTAACAGCTCGCTCATTTAATTAGTTATTATAGCAGGAGCTCCCAGTGCTGTAATGATTGGTTATTTACACTGATAAGTCCATTAGATTATGTGGTCAGCATATTTTTGCCAGATTTCCCTCCTGGTTTTATAGTTACTAGTATTTACATTAACTGATGCAGTTAATACTACAGCTACATACAGCACTTTCCTGACAGTGCTGCTTGGCTGTAGTAGCTGTCATGTTGATGGTGTATATTACGAGTTTAACCTCATATTTTTCCTATCCTGTAGTTCTGTTATTGTTTGTGAAATTATCTGCTCTGTTGCCAGTAGACCAGTGCTTGTTTGTGATTGGTTACATGCTGCAAAACCTCAGTCTTAATTATGTGGTTAACCCTGGTTTAACTTACAGAGTTGATAAGCACCTTCTTGTGAATAGTGGTTAAGTGAAGGGTAATTGAAGCCAGATTAAAAAAGATGCTGAGTATCCCGATCTTGCTTCATAGTACAAGCCGCAGAGCTCCAGGTTAATGGGTTGTGTTTTTGACTTGAATAGGGAATCAGATTAGAGAGAATATAAAGGGTATTTTTCAAATATAGCCATTCAGTCTTTAGACTAATGCTCACACAAAACCAAAAGCGCTGGTAAGCAGAAACATAAGCGTCGTAAGCTGTGTAGTAATATTTATTGATTTCAGCAGGGGGCAGTATTTTATTTTGTTTGAGTTGTTAAGGACTTGTGCATGCTGACAGCAGCTGTTTGTTATTATTGCTATACTGAAGCTGCATGGGGGCAAGCATGGGGGCATGTGTAGATAGTAGGACTAGAAGCTTATTAGTCAGCAATAATGCACTTCTGCACACGGAAAAGTTATTGTACAGGTTCCATTTATAGCACAATGTACTTGGACCCTGTACAAAGTCACCAAGAATACTATTAAAGTATCTTTAATGCTTAGGGGAAGCCGAATAGGCTCATTATGCTTCCAAACTATTCAGAAGCAATCCTGCTCTTTATCTTCATTATTATAATTGCCTCTTTGCACTGACCTTCTTTCAGCCCTTTTACCTGTAACTAGTTCATTCAGAATTAAATTACATCTCAACACAGAGCCATTCAGATATTAATTGAATTTTAATAAGGAGACAATGAGGGTGGAAGTGGAAGGAAGTTGAGGGACGGTGAGGTTTGAGAAGAGAAGAAAAGAGGGGGAAAAAGGGGGCAAACCAGCAGCAACTGCTCAGTTTTTTCGGCAGAAACTGAGTAATGGTTGGGAATTCCTGAACGTAGAACAATAGGAGATCCGAGTTATCACACTGGTCCATCTTCCCACATGCGAGTTGACTGATGAATACGGTCATATGTTAATGAGAGAACATTCTCCCTGATTATGTGGTGGGTTGTAAAACTCAAGGCGACTCTGATCGACTGTTCATTATTCATTAACACCGAGCCTCCTCCTGCCCCTTACTCCTCCTCTTATCTTTCGCAGTACAAGAACGCAGGTGTCATCGAGCTGGAGGCCTGTGTGAAAGCAGTCAGGGTGCTGGCTATCCAGAAGAGGGCCAGAGAGGCTTCCGATTTCCTGCAGAATGCCGTTTACATCAACCTGGGACAGGTACGCCATCTGACCAGGAAATAAAAGCTTTCCCAGCCGCACGGGATGATTAATATGACCATTGGCTCTGTGGTGGACAGTTAAATCACAGGACCTTTAGCAAAAAGACACTCTAAAATGGGCCTTGCTTGCACCATATTGTGCCCTCGGAGTATGTATTGCTTTTTTGGTCTTAGCTCTTTATCATTAGATTAATACATTTATTTTTGTGTCTGAATTTTTTGCTCATACGACTTTGAGTCAGTGAAGTTCTTCCAGGACACCTACGAGTACACTGATTCACAGTTTTTTGTTCTCCTGTTGTGTGAAAATGCTTCAGTTTTTCTGTTTTGTTTTTTTTGTTTTTTTTGCATTTGTCATTGAAATTTTCCTCCTGTGTCATTGTTATTATTGTTCAGTGTGATGAAAGTGTTCTTAACAATTTTTATCTAACGTCAAACTTCCAAAACCATTTAATGGAACAACTTTTTAAATGACGTGATTTTCTTTTCATTTGGTTGATGTTGGAAAGACATGTTAAAGTCACAGTGTGTAAAATCTCACCACTAGATGTCAGTAGATTGCAGTCAACTTTATCTAGTGTTCATATCCCTCCCATTTCTAGAGCACAATCCTAGCTACGGTGGCCCCTGTAGGACAATCACATTTTGGTCAGTCAGTCAGGATTAAAAATGTCAAATTTAGATGGCTCACATCTGTTATGAATTACAGCTGGCGTATTTGTGTATACAAACATTTGTATTCACAAAAATCTCCAAAAGTGGATTCTGTTCATCTGACGTAGCGTTTTGTGGGAGAAATCTTTTGGCACTTATCCAAGTGACTTCTTCAGTCTCAGCTGACTGCAGGTTTCCCCAATCTTATAAACAGGTTGTTGATCAATGGTCATGAGAATTTGTATAATTAAGATTAAGGAACTTATCTCCCAGCCCATTGTTCCTTCAGTGGGCTGGTTTCAGTCATTATGCAAATGTACTGTTTCTAAGGTTGGGGAAACCTGCAGTCAGCCGAGACTGAAGAAGTCACCGGGATGAGTGACGAAACGTTTCTCCCACAAAACGCTACGCCCAGATGAACAGAATCAACTTTTGGGGATTTACTTTCCTGGATGATTGAGAATGCATCAAGATATTCACAAAAATGTTTTAACATGTTTAAAAAAATCTCAACACTAAGTGGTAAATCTTGAATAAAAAACCTGATATCTGTCAATTAAATAATACATTTTTACCCCAGACTCGCTTCAAAAACTGCAGCACAGTTCTTCCATAGTGAGTGTAGGCTGTCAGTCACCTGTCGGTATGCTGGGTGTTCACGTCTATTTAATCTAGAGGAGGGTGTAAAACTGAAAGGAGTGATAGGAGTCGAGGAGTCAGTGAAGCTTACTTCCGTCTGGAAGTGATACTGAGGTGAGTTGTTGAGGATAACCTGAACTCTTCTGTGGTTAAGCACTGCTGCCTTTGCAGCCATTAGCTGGTGTTAGTAAACTTTCTTTGAAGTGGATCTAAAATTGCTTGACGTGGATGCTTGGCAAATAAACAATGTGATGAGTATAGTCAATGTGTTGATCATTTTTAGGACGCTTGCACCGTAAAGTTAGCTGTCAAAATGTTATCTTATAGCCAGCTGCTGCTGTTTAGCCGCTTGTTGTCAGCTTTCTAGAGACAGAACGACTTCATGAGTAGTTTCTTGACAATACATAATTGTGACAATATCAGGAATAAATAGGGATCTTATGCATGTTTTTGTCAGATAGATGACCTCAGATCAGGAGATGAGGCTCGAGGTAAAGAGGAAGAGCCAGAACTAAGGAAATGATGAGAAAGAGCTGACGAAAATATACGGGTAACAAATAGTGTAAAAGAGCTGATTATGAGCTTTAAATTAAGTAACTTATAAGAGAACAGACACTTTGCCTGTTTATTAATAAATGAAACCATGACATCATTAATCTTAAAAAACATCTGTATAGCTGCAGGACTCTCTAGATCCAATACAAACATAGATCTAAGAGCAGTGTCATTGAGATAGTAAGTTCATGCTGTAAACAATTTGTAACCAAATTTAGTCAAATTTAGTCCCCCCTTTCACTTTTAACTAAATCTCAGTGTTTTAATGTCAGGCAAAGTCATCTTTTCATCATCTTTCATCAATGGGTTTGGAATATTAATGCTGCCCTCTTGGTACATTAGAAGACACTGATAAAAAGATGCCCCAACAGAAATCTGTGTTTGATAAATTATATATCTACCTGACCTGTGATTGGCTTACAAAGTGGCCGTGATGTCACAAGAACACTTTTAAACAAGGTGATCTCACCGTAATTACCTCCCTCGTGCCTCTGAATATCAAAGCATGCACATGTATTGATTGATAAGATGAGGTGATTTTAAAAAGTGAATTTTCCAGTGCAGGAAGGCATAATGGTGTTTCTCTCTCCACAGCTGTCTGAGGAAGAGAAGATCCAGCGCTACAGTATCCTGTCTGAGCTCTATGAATTGATTGGATTCCATCGAAAATCAGCTTTTTTCAAGCGTGTCGCTGCCATGCAGTGTGTAGCCCCCACCATCCCAGAGCCTGGCTGGAGGGCCTGCTACAAGCTGCTGTTGGAGACGTTACCTGGGTACAGCCTGTCACTCGATCCTAAAGACTTCAGCAAAGGTAGGCTTGGTCACATGGTGGCTGAATAATATGTGGGCATAACAATTCACATTGTTTGTTTCAAGAACAAACAAACAAAAACCTACGGGCCATTCTTGTCCAGCCTCCAAACACATCTCTAACTACTTACCTCATATTATGGATGCAGCTATTTTTAATTATTCATCTTGCTACTGAAAAAAAGTGGTAAACAATAACAGTAATGAGAGTGAGACTTAAGGTGTTTTTATGCTTACTTGCTGGGTGTCCTGCACTGATTTTGACATTGCGTCATGTGGCATGTGACACAGTAATTCCACAGCACCCCTCGATTGTAACCCGAAAGCTCATTTATTCACTCCCTGCAATAACGCATTTACTGTGGTGCTAAATTCAGTCCAGTTCTATTCTGTTTCATAAAAATAGCAGTTTTACTGTGGAGGCTCTAAACATGCGGAGGGAGGACTCACTGAAGAGTTACATGATGGAGCCAGTGCTCTGACACTGTGCTCACAGCCATCCACCTTTGCCAATTATGCACTCATTCTGATAAACTCTTCCCCTCTCATTACAAATAAATTAACACTCCTAACAGCACTGTCATGACCACATCAGGTGCAAAATAAAACAGGCTTTTAACAGTGTTGATTTTAGCACAGTAGCAGTAAATTGATCGGCACAGATTTAAATCGTAAATCATGGTGGTGTGATTCATCTCCTCCCCAGTTTTGGACTCTTAATTCCTATAAATAACATATGAAATAAGGCAAGCTGCAAAAATACTTTTGTGCATGTCTTTCAATTGCAAGCTGACACTGCTTCTCTGTAGTAAATACAGATTTTTAACACCTAAAGAGGATTTTGAGTTGGTGTGCACTGTAAATCTTGCTCCTAGTGAGCGACGGGGTTCCACGTTTAATGCCTCCTGTACACTCTGTCCTGGCAGCACCCTCTCCTAAACCAGACAGAAGATCTCCAGGAGTGAGAAGTGTGTCTGAAGTGTTAGGTGCTCCATGGGAGGAAGGGTAACGGGAAGTTGATGCTTGTGAACGGCTATAGTTAGATTTAGTTGTTTTTTTTTTTTCTTTTTTAAGGGTTGCAAGGCTGAAGTGCTGATTTTATATCAGTGAAAAGGAGTAATTCTCTGTGAATCAGTCTTCTCAAACTCTGAATGCTGTGCCCTCTCGCAGGATTCACAGTGTGTGATTAACAGCAGTGTCAACATATTTAATGGATTAAGCTGATGAAGAGCCTACATTTCATTACCAGCTTTGCTGTCTTTTCACAAGCACTCTTTCAGGGTGTTCTGCATTCAAACCAACCCTTTGTTCAAAGAGAGTCATGGGTGACACCTAGAGCT
>NW_024583673.1:38953-52110 GCF_018398535.1 Haplochromis burtoni
GCCCAGCTCTAGTGACACCTGACCTGAGCTTTTGTAGACTACTCTGAACGGCCTCCCCTGATAAACCTTGTACTCTTGCAGACTCTTGACCCTTGCACGCTACAGCCTCTCAGTAGCAAGCACCGTCCATTCAAAAGAAAACAGCGCACAGAAACGTTCAGGGACACCGGTATTCTTGTTGTGATTGGTATTCAAGAGTTGTGGCGAGAGCGGACTTTGCTCTGATAAGCTGTTAATCTTGGGCCTTTTTTCCTTTGTAAATGCACAAACAAGCTGCATCTTTTAGGTCAAATGCTTGTCCTTTGAGCTGCAGTAGACACATTGGACAGAAGTCCATGATAACATTTCAGCAAATTGTAATTAAAGTGGTCTGGAGGAGAGCTGGACTCGATCTGCACTTCATCTGTATTCTTCTGTGTCTAGCCCATGACAAGGGACTTTGACCAAAGCGGCTCTCTTCAGACCCAATCAGGCGAGCACTATAGAGTTGCATGAGGAGGGGGAAAAAAGGATTCCATGTAGAGGCAAATTTCACAGTGAAATGGGTGGACCAAAGCACTCGCACCACAATAGAACAGAGTTACAATCCACATTTCACTAAGTGTCTGGTTTAATAAGCTTTCAGTTAAAGAATTAAAAAGTTGGTTTTGGCACACATTTCTCCTACAGTGCTGTCAGACATTTGTGACTTGGAAATGTTTTGCTGAGAACAGGTTTTCTTGCTATTTTTCATTCCTTCTTCTTTTAGACTCATAAACTTACTACATAATCTTGATTTTCAAATACCTCATTTTTTATCTTCAAATTTAAAAAAGTTCCAAGTAGTTTCAATACAGTATGTTATGTTTAAATACAGTATTTAACCCTTTAAGACCTACCATAGAACCAAGTCCGACAGAGCTTATATTATATTTGTACATGCTGTAGTGCCATTTTTGGGAGCATTTCAAGTTGATATACATCAATACTACCATTATAGCCCAAATTTTAATAATATGTATGCATTAAGTGCATAGTAATTACATAAATTGCAAAAAGAGCAATAAACTACAAAAAAATTGAAAATCGTTTTTGTTTTTTTAACATATATTTCTAGTTAGAGAAATTTAAGAGGCTTATTCCTCAAAACTGTAAATACAAAAAAGTTGCACAAAATAGTTTCCCACCACAGGAAATTTATTTTGAGTGTCTTCGTAGTTTTATTTTTGAAATACACCAATTTTTATCTACTGCAGGAAAAACGAAAATAAATATTATAGTGCAAATTTCCAAAAAAACCCCAGCATATGCATCAAAATAAACTTTCCAGCAGTGCAATATGAGTCCTCAGCATCCCAGAAACGACACAGAAAGTCATAAAGTCAAACATAACTTTTAAAAACACAAGTATAGGCTCATAAGGTCCTGATGGTAAAAAACTAAATTTCCTCAAAATGCCGTCACTTCCGGTTTCGGGCAGCTCATGGCGGACATGCGATAGTTCGCGCTGATGGACTAGGAAGTGTTACGAACAGCTGATCGAATCAGCAAAGCGTGTTTCTGGAATATTATGTTTTTGTTGCTGCAAGTGCTTTTTATGCAGTTTTTGCAAAGCTATATGTGGAAGGAAACTGACCGAGGACAAGCTGATGGCATAAGATGTAAGTACAACTCCTCCGGTTTCATAAAATTATTGTGCTACCTTATGTGTTTGCAGTGCTACCGAGATTTAAAAATAGTTATGTAAAACGGAGCGTGCCCGCTCAGACCGGCTTTAAAGGGTTAATGCAACATAAAATAATACACATTGATGCCTAGAGCGCTTCCTGCAGGTGGTGGCCCTACAGGAGGGTGGTCCCATGTCCTTTTTTGGGGCTGTGCCCCACCGGGCTCCATGGACTAAGGGCACCCACCCTGGGCCTTGGTCCAGGGTGAACCCTGTCACAGGGAGGTTGAACTGTTCCCTTGATCTTTTACTCATAGTGGTTTTCTGAATTACTCTTTGTCTGGTCCCTCACCCAGGACTAAAGCCCCCTGACAACATAGCTCCTTTGATTCCTGGGACACACAAACCCTTCCACCACGATAAGGTAGCGATTTGCGGGGAGCCTTCAAAAATGAGCTTTTTAAAAATAACTTGTGCTAGTCATTTTGGAGAACTTGCCCCAATTCTTTTGTGGATTTAGACTTTTTCAGTTCTGTCAATTCTGTCACTGCATGTAATCCCACACTGACTCCATGATGTTAAGATCCAAGCTCTGTGGGGGCCATACCATCTGTTGGTGCAGAATCAATCTGGGACAGATCAGACACCTCCTCGATGATGCTGCACGATGAATTTAAACATCTGAAGTGGTTAAAACCCTTGCCAGAGTCCTGTCTGTACAATCTAGCTATTCTCTCTCCTCCCTTTCTTTGATCACATATCAGATATAAAGTTTACTGTTTGGCTTTTGTTAGAGGTAAAAGTAGATGGTTTCTTTGGGGGTAGAGCAAAATCATTGAAAAATAAAACACAAACAGAAAACATGAGAACAATCCCTATTTCATTATTCTAACTCGCTAATACAGGTAGAACTGCAGCGCATATCTTGGGAGTCAATTAAAATGTATAAATAATAGCATTATTCTATAAGGGCACTTCACTTAAAATAGAATAATTTTACACAGTTCAACATATAAGCTTCCTAAACAAGTCTTGGAGAAGAACAGTAGATAAAATTCACTGTATTCAAAAACTACTATATAACAGTGTACATAGTGATACAGTGATATGGTGATACTTCATCACTGGGAATTAAAAAAAAAAAAAAAAGAGTAATACATTGGTTTGCAAAACCTTGTCTTGCATCCTGGATCTGAGTGTTTTCACATCTTTGCTTTTTCAAACCACACATATAATAATCAAGGGGCAGTTGTCACTTTGAAATGGTCCTTTTGGACATTAATGGGTTCTATAATTAGGAAAATAACACCATTTTTCATGACTGAGACCCAAAACTCATTTACTTAGTATTTAAAGTGAGGCCACTGACAAGGACGGCTGAAGACTGGTTGCCAGTAGATGTTAATACCAATGGACTTACAATTGGAGTCGCCCCCTGCTGGCCAGTGTAAACAATCAAATGCACTTCCGTGTTTGTTTCAGAGCTAGATAATTTTTGTAGTTTTGCCTCTGTACACCATCACAGTATATTGTAAATCAAACAATCAATATGTGATTGACGTGCAGACTTGGAGCTTTAATTTAATTAGTGTTATAAAAATATCAACTGTTAAAAGATAAACAGTTAAACAGTTTCATGGCCAGGTGATGCCTTCTGCCGTGTTATTTCATGACAAATGAAGCGGGCATAACAGCTGAAGTTGATTCAAAGGCTTGAATTTGTATTTTATAACTTTTCACTGTAATTTTAATATAATTTGAAAATATGAGGCCCAAAGGGATGTTGGTGCAAGTGAGGGAGCGATCATTAGGCTGAAAAACCATCAGAGGGGGAAAGAGAATGAATGAGAGAGAAAGGATTTTATGTACTGCTCAGCTTGGCAACAACAAAAAGCAAGAAAGGCTAAAAAAGAAGTGCATGATGACAGAAACATTTCTGTGATAAACAAAAACAAATTCATAACAACTTGCCAACTCAAGAACAAGCTGCAAACCAGTAGTTACACAGATTATTATTAATAACGTTGTCAGAAAACATCTAAAAGAGCTATCGTAGTTCAAATTATGGAGGGCACTTTATGTTTTATACAAAGTCTATGGTAGTGTGCAGCTGCCTACTGTAACATTTAAGATTAATTTATTGATCGTGATGCAGCATGGGCTTCTAATGATATTAATGACGTAATCCTTTTATACAATGAATAAATACATGCAACAAATGTAGTAGGACATGGATATCTATAATTTGTTTTAAGTATCGAACTAATACTAAAGTAGTAAGTACTAAAACTTTTGGGAGTAGTGAAGTGTATTAGAACTTTTTGGATTAGCCCTATCACGCTGCAGGCTATATTATTTATCAGATAATTTCATCAAAGACGGTTTCATCAAAATCCTCCTAAAACCACCGATAGCACAAACACGGTGGAAAGGGCAAGTTCAGCAATTCTGATCATTTTTGTGTCCCACTGGTTGCTGCCTGGTAACTAAAAGTGGCATTGCTTAAAATGTAACATGCAATAATTTGGCTATTCATAACATAAGTGTCTTCGTTAGTATGTTTGATTGAGTAGATATCACCACCTCAAGACGATTTGCCACTGCTGCAATGGCTGACGGCTGAACACACAGATTGGATGCCGGATTTGTTGAAGTACCGTTACATATTCTAGCTCTACTCTCCCAGCTGACGTACCAATTCCCACAAGGCTGATGGGAAAGTAGGAAATGATGGAAGTAAGCCTTTTAGCAGAAGGGATCAGATGAGAGTTTATAAGGCAATACAGTAGAGTTGCAAGTTCAAAAAAGAAAGAAAATGGGGATCAATAGTGCATTGCAATAAGGCTGCTGTGCCCAGAGACACAGTGGAGCAAATGGCTTTGTAAGTGGTTCGTATGCCCTTTCTCACCACGCCTTTCTGCTGGCAGTAATGGGGACACTGCATTTTTCTGTCATCTTTTGTCCTCTTGCTGCTCTGTTGTCATTCTGTTGAATGAATTTTTGGAGTTCTCTCTGTTTGTAATAATTTGGATGCTTATAATTGAGGAGAACAATGGCTCTATGTGCCATCTCATCGCCCTACACAGTCGATCTGAGGCAGCTTGAGGGTACAGTGCCTTTTGAGTCAGGTTTACTGCATGACAGTGTGACTGCTTGGCCGTGGCACCACACTCATTATCTTGGTGGTGTGTTAATTGGATTGCCAGACACCTCCAGTTCAGCACTGAAAATACCACAAATGAACACGTTTTTCGTGTTTGAGCGAGAGCGACATGCTCAGAAAATCCGAAGTGTCCTTTGGATTACTGTCCTCCAGATAAGCGCCGTTTTTTGGCAGACAGGTGGAAGTCAGCTATTTTTAGACTGCTTAGTGGGTGCAGTTTTCATGACAGAAAAAAATCCCTTATGAAGGAATGGCATTTGCAGTTTTTTCAGATGGCAGAAGAAGTCAGGATGAATAACAGCCGTGGTAGAAAAATGCTGATAAGTAAAAAGCGTCATGGGCACGATTTGATGTTACTGGAAGTGGTATTTAAGCCGAGGAAACATCAGAGTGTTTACCAAATATCCTCCTTCCTTCCCTCTGGCCCCCACAGCCTCTCCAGTGCATCTACCCTCTAGTTTTTCTTTCCCACTCAGTGAGTCAACAGTAGACAGCTGGGAGTGGAGCAGGGCATCTCGTGGGGGGCTGAGGGCCTTATGTAACTGTTGGTGTCAAGATAGAATGCTATTAAGATGTCTTGTGGTGCTCTGCAGAAACAAAACACCGGCAGCTAAGTTAGCAAGCCAAAGTTTACACATGAATACTTTGAATTGATGCCCTCAGCGAATTAGTTTAAGCTAATTTTGTGCTTGTACAAGACGTTTGTGATCAGATCAGAGTTGGAGGAATTTGGCTCAAAATGAGTGCTAATTACTAATTATTCCAGACATCTCAGTAGGTCAGCGTGACCATCTGTTCATCATGTATCTCGACAACTGACTAATCTGCTTCAAACTTGGCAGGTGTATTTCTGGGACGCGAGGAAGTGTAACGCTGAGTTAAAGTTTGTTTGGATGATTGGTTGTCAGATGTTGGTGTAGTTGTTCTTGTGCTTCCCCAGTTGCTGACTGACTGGTAGATGCTCCACTGTACATATACACACAGGCATGTTTTTCTCTGTCTTTCTGATTGTTACCAAAACCGAGCCTTTACGGGTTTATGAAAAAAGAACTTAAAAAAAAAATAACTTAAAGAACTTAAAAAAAAATATTTCTAACAATATTCATTGAATATTTCTTGCTTTTTGGTCTTTTGTTTCCTGTGACTGAATTTTTCTCGAAGTGAATAACCCTTATTATCTCTTCATCATGGCACCTCTTAGCAGGTGGAAAAATATGAGGGGGAAAATTAAGATTTAATGCGTTAGAAACAAAAAACATGTGCATTGTCCAAAGACATGCATGTTAGGTTAATAGGTGATTCTAAAGTGGCCCCAAGTCTGAATGTGGTTTTTCTGTCTTTATGTGTTCACCCTTTGATAGACTGCCGACCAGTCCAGGGTGTACTGTCCTCCTGGTATACTCCTCCATCCAAACCACAATCCCAAGTTGGACAACGGGAGAAAATGAATTGATTGAGTTATAGCCAGTGAAATCCCTAATTTCAACAGGCATATGATAACAAGATATGTTTGATATTATTCCAACAAAATGATTCAGTGTTATGACCTAACTCTAGCTGACTTTATGACATTTACCTTTTGTGTTTACAGCTGATCATCCAAAGATTGAGAAACAGCTTTTATTGAGTAACGGGGAGAGATCTTATGGAATATGTTTACAAAGAGCTTATACAGACAGGGTGGGAAATGTGTTAAAAGATAAAGATTAACGAATTAGCATCAGCATAATAAAACTCAACACCGTGCTGACAGATATCAGCATAAAGATCTCAATACAATTTGAAAACAATATGGGAGATGATAATGTGAGTGTTTGACATGGGACAACAAAGATTTAGCTGATGTGCGTCAGGGAGAATATGTCTCCGATGCATGCGGACTAATCTGATTTGATATCTGCATAACATTAGATGTCAGCAATGAGCTTTGTCAGCTTTGTAAATCTGACTTTTATTTTGTCATCTCTCTCCCTCTCCCCCAGGTACCCACAGAGGCTGGGCTGCTGTACAGATGCGCCTCCTGCATGAACTGGTTTACGCCTCCCGTCGCATGGGCAACCCGGCCCTGTCTGTGCGCCACCTGTCCTTCCTGCTGCAGACCATGCTGGATTTCCTGTCTGATCAAGGTCGGCTCACAAAACACAGTCGGGAGGAAACTTGAAATTGAGCAGAACAAACTAATGTTTCATTGCAGTATTGAAAACCTGTGTGGTGCTTTTCAGCTTCATGCCCTGCCTTTAAAAAAAAAAAAAAAAAAATCTAGACGCAGCCAACCTGTCCCCTGGTGATTGCAGCGTTATACCACGAGTCTTAATAGTATGCGATACACAAAGCCAGCTTTTTCTTGGCGGAAATGCAACATTGTGCTCTGACCAGAAATCCTGCGGCAGCAGCCAGGAGATGAAGCTGTGCAAGCCAGACTCTTCACTGGCCACACAAAAGAGGCCAGCGTAATCCCTAGTTGGCTACTATGAGAATTGATGGTGGGAGGGAGAATAAGGGAGATGAGGTGGGAACAAGATGAAGCAGACTCACAGTATAAAATATTAAATGTTAGCAAAGGGACTTCTGCAGCTCTGCCTAGGGTGTTGCTGGGACAAGCCTTCTTAGAAACAGCTCTGCTGGAAAAAAAAAATGTCAGTCTACAGCTTTACACACATCAAAGGGCAGAAAAGCCGTGTGATGTAATTACTACTTTGTTGTTGTATCACAAGAAGTGAGCGGGTATTTTCTCCCTGAAGAAAGTGACCTTGTAAGCCGAGTTCTTCAGCAGTGCTTTCTGCTGCACTAAAATACCATTTCATATTTACTTTGTAACTTTTTGGGCTCAGAGCGCTGTCGGGTGGAGTTTTGGTGCCCTCCCTTTGATTGCCTTTACTCCCGTCAGCAGTGTGATATTAAAAGTACCAGGAAGAAGCGAGGTCTTGTGAAATAAGTCCCTTTTGATGTGTGCACATATGTCATAATAGGACAGCAGTTTACAATGTTCTCACTCCAAGTTTGATTCCTGAGCACATGTTCGGTGCATCATCATCATCGTCGTCACTAAACTGTACTTTTAAATGTAGTGAAACTGGACAGAGTGATAAATTAAACCAATTGGATTCATTCAAAGTTATAAAAGCATCTGTCTCCCCTGTCCAAACTTCTAAAACGGCCAGTAAAAAGCTTTATTTTTCAGTAGTGTGATGTCTTTCTTCTGTTGCTGTGTCTTCTCATGACAAACATGTTGGCATATGTATCAAGAAAGACATGGCACCCATTTCACACATCCTGCCTTTACAAGGGCAAGCAATACCAAGTGTGAAGCATCCAGCTGTATGCTATGGAGCTGGCATTGCCCTCAGCTGCTATTGTGTACGCTGCCTGCTTTATGTATTTATTTATTGGATGGGAAGCTTTGACAGTTTAATAAGTGTTATACTGTCTCTCCCTTTTGAAATGAAGTGAAAACTTGTTCTCCTGTGTTTGACTGGTTCAGCTGTTTAGCTAGCAGAGCTGCTAATGCTTTAGCATCTTTTTTTGCCATGGCATTTAAAAAAAAAACTGAGGCAAAGTGGAAAACAGTTTGCTGGTCAGCAAAAGCTTGTCATTTGTGTTCGCTTAAACCAAAAATTCATTAATGTACAGTACTGTGAAAGTTCCCAGTTCCCCAATGTTAATAGACTGCTGTGGGGATGTTTGTTTTTCCATTTATATGTAACTCACATAGGTGTTCGTATAGGGCTGTTCGATATAACGATATATATCAGATGATGATATAAAAACACATGAAAGAGTATGCAGAGTGTTTACGGATGAGAAGCAAAAAAGAGCCGCCAGGTGCTAAAAAATAAACCTTAGACTCAAACGTTAGAACAGGCTTTTCCCCGCAGCACGCCGTGTAATAAATACTCACAAAGAAAACGGCGGCCGTTGCAACCTATGTCTAAAAATGTGTAGTTTCAGGCATCGGTTAAAACACTCGACTCCAGGTACACGACGCCCAGCTGGACACACTTCTGCTAGCCGAGATTCACAGAATTTACAGAAAATTTTAAATTTTTGTGATTTATGTCGTTATCGGGACGATAGATGTTTTATATGTGATTTTGGTCATATCGCACAGCTCTAGGTTCATAACGTTAAAAAGATCTGAGAACCTTTAGATTATGGCTGCTGTTTCTTGGGACGGAGAGTTTGTAGTAAGAAATTCCCTCACTACTTAGTTGTCTCTTCGTAATTTGCAGTAAAGAGCCCTCTATTCTGAATCATGCCTTTAAATCGGTGTGTTGTTTTTAAGTGCAAACGTGTAGAGCAAAGGACACTATTGTTGTCACTGAGTTCACTTACTTGTTATTTCTTTTGATTGATTAAGAAGTTTAAATATGGGCATGCACTTGTACTTCCATTATGTGCCTAATTTGACATGTTATTTCATTTTACCCAACTGGCAGTCTGATGAACAACAATGTGATAATTGCATTGAATGTTAGGCATTACTGGTACTTGGTGGCACTGGTGTTTGTATAGTTTGCTAACTGTGTGGCATCCAGGACTTTGGAAAATCTGAAAGAGGGTTTTTGGGTAAGTCGTATTACTATTTCAAGAGAGTGGGTGAATCACGATGAACAATGATGCAATGTTTTCCTTGTTAAATTTCAGTGACCAGTGAAATTGCCTTGGCAAAAATGCTTCGTATCAGTTCCTGAACTGGTGCATTGATATTCTTTTCTTGAGTTTGCAGACTTGCATCATTAATTCAAAGGGCAGATTGACATTCAGATGTGATTGCCTGCATCAGATTCTCTGAACACGTGTTCTGTTACAGTCATCCTGAAGTTTGTTTTGAGAATTTAAATTGAATTAGCCAGCTGTATTCACATGCATAATTAACACCCAGAACACTGAAATGGGTGCATGGGCACAGCAGTAACTGTTTATATTTAGGCATAAACTTTACTACTTGTATATCATTATCAAGTTTAGTAAGTCAATAATAGTTATGTTTCTAAAGTTGTTCAGTGCATGCAAGGATCTTTAACAAATGGAACTTTCTGTGAATTACAAATACACTAAACTACAAAAATAACTGAAGTGAGGCCACTGATGCAACACACCAACTCTCCTGTCTTCTTGAGTTTACAAACAGGAGTTGTCTGAAAGCAGCAACAGTGATTTATTTCATTTTATTCATACTGCTGCATAGTGACAAAAATGTGTATTTGTTTAGTACCGTTTGATTTGTTCTTTGGTGCTGTATTTGCTCCATATATCACCTTGGGTTTGGAGAGTAGGACTGATATTATTCGTCAACTATCACAATTTGCTTTAATAGTTGTAGTGTAGTTAATCTTTAAATAGTGGACTTATACATGTAGCATGGCTTATTATGGATGTGTAACAGCAAAGTGCTGTTACAGGAAGTGATAGTGAACTAGAATGAGAACGTTACCGTGATTCAAACTGGGGACATGCAGCATTTTCAGGATGTTGGGTCAAACAAAAGCATACTTCTAGGTTACAGCATGCAAACTAGGTGTTTCCCGTGGATTTCATTTAGTACTTTTTTTTTTTTTTTTTTTTTTTTTTTTGCTGTCAGTGATCAACTGCAAGAAGTTGTGACGACCATTTTTTAGGCGGGGGTTTTCTTTTTGGAGGGTTGTTTCTTGAGGTTTTGCAATTATTTGTTTTTTATTTTGGAATTGCGGGCTTTTCCCCACCCCTTTCCATTCATTTTGCGTTCGGTTCTTTAATTACTCCCAGGAAAAAGTAATTTGTTAATACTTAATTTTCATGTTACTCTGTAAAATAACCTGAAACGCATTGCCTCATAATTACCGGATAAGAATATAGACCTGAGGCTACAGTCTCACACACCAACAGAAATCCCTATCCTAATAATGATACACCTGCTTCAACGTAAGCAACACATTTATGCCATTTACATTTGTGTGTGGTTACCTCAAGCCATTGGCTTGACCAGTATCTTGATAATTATCTGTGTTGCTAATGTATGCCATTCAGAATTCTCTTTATTGTTATTTTTACTTAGTCATATTGAAGTAGACGTATATACATTTTGTTGGGCACCACTTGTTTTTCTGGATAGCCATTGAGTCTATGGGTGCTGGCTTAGATCTGTGCTATCAGCGTTTCTTTTTTAACTTTGTTGGTATCTTGTAAATAAGCAGAGGAAGTGTTTCTTTGTCAGCTAAAATGGTTTACTATGCATACACAGTTTTGTAAACTAAAGCAGAAGTAAGTTTAATATGGCTTACCTTATATAGTATGTACTTATAAAGTTGTATAGTGAGTTATTCTAGAGAAATTGTCACTTTAAAAAAATTGTAGTGTTATTTTTTTAAGATTCTTGTTTAACTTATGCTATTTTTGTAACTGCTGGCATTTTGTTAGCAATACAGACACAAAAATCTAAATTATTCCTAAAACTGTTGACACATGTGTCTGTTGCTTCCCAACAGTTTTCATTGCACTATATAATTTAATAAGTCTCTCTCTGAATATAATTATTTTGTCTGCGCTATCATTAAAGTTACTTGAAGCTCTAGTCTCACTGCTTCCTTGTAGTGCCTATAAATAAAAAAATGTGTCTTACAGCAAATACAGAAAACACCTGGGTGGCTTTAATTAAGCGGATCTGTTTTTATTGCGTCATCTTTTTTAATTGGCTAACACTATTATTCAGTCTGGCATCAACTTATTGTTAACATTGTTTCTGAAAACATAAACAAGACAAATGACTGATTTAACAGTGAGTCTGTTGCTCACTGTATGATAAGTGAGATTTCTGTCAGTGCCAATCTGACTGTTCAGATGGATTTTTCATCCATCCATCCAGGGTTGGGTCACGGGGGCAGCAGTCTAAGCAGAGAAGCCCAGACCTCCCTCTCCCCGGCCACCTCTTCTAGCTTGTCTAGCTTCTACCAAGGCAACAACAGGCTAGCTGAGATATAATCCTGCCAGTGAGACATGCCTGGAACACCTCACTCAGGAGGCTCCCATTTAAAAAAAAAAAAAAAAAGCTGGAAAAGTAGGTGGCAGTAAAAGGAAACAGCGGGAGGAACATTTTGCAACTAAACGGGTTGGTTTTGGATTAAGAACATAATTGGATATAAGGAGACCATCCCAGAGTTTTTCATTATAGATAGATGGGTAGAGGTTCACCAGTTTACAAATTGTTGAACAGTCTCAAAATAATGTTTCTCAAAATAAAATTGCTAAAACTTTGATTATCCCATTATCTACTGTACACAACATCACCAGAAAATTCTGAAAATATGGTGAAGTCTCTCCAAGAAACAAGGCCATATTGAATATGTGTGATCTTTTAGCCCCTAGGTGGCAGCGCATTAAAAACGGGTATTACTGTCATGGAAATCACTGCATGGGTTCAGGAACACTAAATCAGAAAGTGTCTGAGAAGACAGTTTGATGTGATATTCAAAAGTGCAGGTTAAAGCTCTGTCATGCAAAGAAGTCACACGTGAACATGATCCAGCTATCTACTTTGAGCCAATGTGGAAAACTGTTCTGTGATCAGACGAACTGAAATCTGAAATTCCTTTTTTTGAAAATGTGAATGCCATGTCATCTGGACTAAAGAGTTAAGGGACCATCCGTATTAATGATGACTCAACAGCCTGCATCTTCAATGAAATAGGGGTGCATCGGTGCCTATGAAATTGGTAGCTCTTATATCTGGGGATGTGTCGTCAGTGCTGATTCCTGATTGCTTATTTATTTATTTTTGCATATTTCTCAAACATTTCAAATCATCAACAAATTTTAATATACAGAAAGATAAAATGCAAATTTTAAATGAAGATTTCAATTATTAATGACTGTAAGCTATCCAAGTCATTGACAGCTGCTATTCTGGAAAGCCAGTGAACCACAGTGATTATCTGCAAGTTGAGAACATTTCGAACAGTGGTGAACTTTCCCAAAAGTGGCTGATCTACCAGAATTACTCCAAGAGCACATGAATGAGACATCCAGGATGTCACAAAAGAAGCCTGAACAACATCTCCGGAACTGCAGGCCTCACTTGCCTAACCCATGCTTTTCTGGGTTCTCTATTGGGTCATAGTAGTAGTCAGACTCCATGCCACTGATTGGCTGATAAGTAGCGTCAGTTGATGAGTCATTGAGTGTCGTTTACGAAAATTAAAACCGCAATTTTTGAAAACCGGCGATTATATTTGAATCGGGGAAATTTTTTATGGAATGCCAGGACTGACATAATGAATTAATTAAATACACCATTAAATATTATCTATTAGAGCACTTCGCTCTCGCTCTGCAGGCCTACTTGTTGTTCCTAGAGTATTTAAAAGTAGAATGGGA
>NW_024583673.1:54328-55257 GCF_018398535.1 Haplochromis burtoni
GACTTGGGGCAGCCAGGTATCCCAGAATGCATTTCAAATCACAGGCAGCAATGGTGGTGGTATAAAGTTTTAAAATACCCTGTTTTTCTGTCACCAACTACACTTTTAATAGTGTTTTAGCTGCGATTGTAGTGCCTAATCTTCACACGTCTGGTCAGGTTGTCAACATAGAACATGTTTGCAAAAGTACTCAGATTCTTTTCAGAGATGTCTCTAGCGCTGCTAACAGTCAGCATGCAGAGCTCACAGCCCCAGTGTTCCATCTTAACAGTTTTTTTCTCTTTTTTTTCAGTTGTTTGTTTGTTTACATATTCCACTCTCAGTGTTCCACATGTTGCATTCACAGATTCTCATTTTCACCGAACGATCGTCTCTTTCCGCCTGGTCTTGTGTCTCTGTGCTATGGTAACATAAAGAATGAGCTGATATATTTCTCAGGACACCAGCGATCAGCTCAACAGGCCCTCAGTTTACCTGCATGCATCCTCCTCACCCGTCAGCTGTTTAACACCTGCTGCTAATTCAGGAAACATGCCCACGTTACCTGGTGATAGTCACAGTCGCAGCTGGTGCTCAATATGACGCAATGTCTTCACATTTTTCTGCACAAGATAAGTAAATATAGTATTTTTCCCAAGTGCAGGGCTGCTGGAGCTTGTTTCCCAACAGAGCCCTTTATAGGCGAACCAGCTTTATCAGCGACTGATGTCCAATCACCGGCACACAGCTTTGAAACATCACCTGAGTTTTAGCTCTCAGTGGTTAAACACTGGACTTGATTCACTCTGGTTTTGTCTGTCGGGTTATTTTTACTTCACTGTTTTATTTACAACTGAGAAAATTGGTTTGGCTGAGGTGAAAGTTGCGTTTCATAACTGCATAGGTTTACTGAAGTTTAATGGCTCACTGGCACATGTGTTAGACTGAAC
>NW_024583674.1:0-2735 GCF_018398535.1 Haplochromis burtoni
TGCCAGTGTGCCTGCACATGCGATGTGACAATAAAAGTGATTTGATTTGATTTGATTTGATTTGATTCCCTTCCCTCTTTTCCCTGGAGCCCTGGACCCCCTGCCCAACTCGCTGTACATATATATAGCACTGTGGTTCACCCTTTTTGTAAATAAACTGTCACCTTTATGTTTGTCAGAACTCAGTCTTCGCGTGAGTCCATCTGTAAGCTATGACATCAAGCTCAGCAAAATGAGAATATTTGATTTTTTTTTATTTTAATTTTTGCTTTTCCTAACAGTAAAACTGAGTAATTGACTTCCACTGCTCAGTAATTTGAAAACTGAGAAGTATGCCGTTATAACATCAACCTTTACAGTGAACGTAGCAAAAAAGTACATAAAATGACATATCTAAAATGAGAACAGGAAACACTGTTAAGTGGTTTTACAAATTGGACACCTCTAGAAATACTACATATTAGCCTCCTCAAACAAAATGTTATTAAAGTATTGAGTTAGAAAAGAAAAAGGCAGAGATTAATGTAAGGAAAATATCAAAGATAATGTTGCAATAAAATGACATGTGAAATAGTACAAATGAAAATGGTTATTTCACCAGACAATGTGATCAGATTATTATTAAAACATGAAGAGCCTGAGAAAGATTATGGGAAAGAAATTTAACACTTAATATTCTTCATAAAGTTAGTAAGTTTTTCAAAGCAAAATATTTTCTTTTGAGTGTAACATGTCTTTACATTATAAAACATTTAGCATAAGCAACAACAGTAACAACATGACCTCACTCATTTACGACTCATTCATGCAGCTTGGTAAATTAGAGGGCCACAAATGGCCATTAAAGGCAATTCTGATTGGTTAGAACAAGGTAAACTTTACACTGTACACTTTTAATTTAAGAAAAAAAGCAACAAGGCAAACTCTTACCTGTAGCTTGATCGTGTCTCTCACCACGTTACCTGCTGTTCAGGATGTTTTAGAGGCTGTCTTATCAGCTTTGTCAACAATACACTGGCCACACAATCTGCTCCATTCTCACCATTATATAATATGTCCAAATTTGAACTTCTGATTATGCTGTCTTGTTTGGTCACCTTGTCCAACTCTCAGTGCTGTATTTTGTATCTTATTGCATAGGGCACTGGATTAGAGATTGCATGATACCACAGTTTTATTTCCGATACTAATATCATAAATTTGCAGACACTATATCAGATTCATAAAATCAATCAATAAAACTGTATTTTTTTAATATCTTGCTGCATTTTGTATAAGTTCATACTCACTTTAAAAAAACAAAAAACAAAACTGCACCCAAAATATTTCATAGTTCAGCAACACTGATCAATCTAATAAACTTAAACCTACACCATCTTCCCAATTTTGGTATTTTAAAGAGTACTTAGCGGAAATATTAAACAGCCTGACTAATAGGGTTACCAACTCCCAGCAAAAAACATAGAGAACCACCCCCCACCCTCCGCCTCATCATGCTTAATCAACATAATTGACTTTAATTTAATACACATGTAAAACAAATGCACAGAAATCAATTATTTTTCTACAGTAATTATGTTACTCTGTTTGTGTCGGGGGACCCAATCCTTGGGGTGGACCAATTTTTGGCGCAGCGTGTTTTGGGGTTTAAAAGCCACAGAGACTCTGTGTTTAGAAAAAAATGCGTCTCAACTGTTCCGATACTCCTGATTCGTACGGGATCACTACAGGTTTTCGCTTAGGCAGCAGTTGTCCTTCTCGGCTGGAGCTTTCTATTGGCGCCTTCTCAGCTTTGACAAACTTACAGCTGGGATAACCACATTTACTCAGGGCCTTCTTGATGTGATGTCCTTCTGCTTCCCTGGCAGCTGTGTCAGTGGGGAAGGTGTTGGCTTTGTGTTGTGTTCCTGGCACGCTGTTAAGTGCCAGGAGGATTGCCAGGATTTATACATCAGGGAAACCAAACAACCACTAGCGAAGCAGATGGCACAACACAGAAGAGCTGCCTCGTCAGGCCAGGACTCCGCACTTTTATTTACACCTACAGGCCAGTGGACACTCTTTCATTGATGAGGATGTACACATCCTGTACAGGGAGGAATGCTGGTTTGAGCGCGGAGTCAAGGAGGCCATTTACGTGAAAAGGAAAAGACCATCTGTGAATCGAGGAGGGGGCCTAAGGTTACATCTTTCGCCATCTTACAATGCTGTGATTGCAGCCATTCCCCAACTCTCTGTGAATGGTCCTCATGGCCATTGATCAGTGGCCTCTGATCAGTGGGCTTTAATCAGTGGTTGTTGATCATTGGTCATGAGAATTTGCATAATTATGATAAAGGAAATGACCTCCCGGCCCATTGTTCCTTCAGTGGTGCTAGTTTCAGTTATTATGCAAAGGTACTGTTTATAAGATTGGGGAAACCTGCAGTCAGCGGAGACTGAAGAAGTCACTTGGATGATGACGAAACGTTTCTCCCACTGAAAACGCTACGTCCAGATGAACAGAATCAACCTTTGGAGATTCACTTACCTGGATGATTGAGCATGCATCAAGACGTACAAACACAGATATACAAGCAGAGAAGGAGCTGGGAGAGAGAGATCTGTTGAATCTGCAGCTCCACTGCACACATGCATGCAAGCCTGCTAATACACACACATGCAATGAAGAAAAGCTTACACTCATGAATATGCCCATATCTCTCATGGGTGTTAAAGCAGGGAAAAGCACTCAG
>NW_024583674.1:2821-4724 GCF_018398535.1 Haplochromis burtoni
TAAATTGTGAGGTGCTTTCTGCTTGATTGGTGCAGCACAAGTAATTTACTGTATGAACCAAATTCTCTTTTCTGATAACATGCATTTTTGTTGTCCTGTCAACTTAGTGGGTTATGAGCTGATATGCAAATTAGTAGTGATGGCCCGCTTGAAGCTGTCGCTCCGGTGCATGTGTCAAAGAAATCAGCACACTGCCTCAGAAGTACTGTGTCGAGGCTTGATTCATTTGGCCGGAGTCACATGATCAGTGACGTCCGAAGCTTCATTTAGAACATAAGTGATTCAGTGGTTTATAAGGAAGTGAATCATTCGCGGGCTTTGTGGATTGTTTTGATAGTGAGAGATAGAAAACCACTGATCATTTTATTGAGAAAATAACAAAAAACAGCTTTTCATAATGTAAATATCATTACATTATATAACTTTAGAAACACTTCCATTTGACTTGAATTTAATATAATACCGAAATGTATTTTTAAAATAAACTTAAAATGTTATTCTAAAATGTGCAGCAATTTAATTTGTTCATTCTTTTTACGTGATAGTCTGTGAGACCCAGGAAGGCCACATACCTGCATCTCTACCAACTTGCATTGCAATTTCTGTGCGATATCGCTTTATTCTATTTTTAAACTGAATCTATTTTTAAATATTTATTTATTTTGCCTGAAATGCCATAATCTCAGGTTAAACCTCACAAAATTTTGACAACCACCAAACAGTAAATGATAGCAGGCATACGGATTCTGCACAAAAACGTAAACACAGAGCGCGGACACGCCATTGGGGCTGAAAGCCAACAGCTCACTGATTCTGATGCGTCAGCGGGTCCGCACCCTGTGTTTATGTTTTTGTTTTGTTTTTTGGCACTCGATTCTGCAGCTCCAGGTTTCATCTCTCTCCAAACAAAATTGACTGAACCAGCAGCAAAAGAAGATCCAAACTATGCTTCACATTTTGTTTCAGATAAACATCACCATGAATTCCCTCTTACCTTTTCTGTTTTGCTTCCACCATGCTAAAATCACACTTCATGCACAGCTCTCTCTCTCAGTGCACTCCAAGAACAGTTTCCCATCTAAAAGTCTCTGTTTTCTGCATTTTTCGCTTGCTTATTACCCACTAGTCTACCGTTATGTACTGACTTCCGACAAGGAATTCTCATTTCTGCTGTTCCATACTGAAGGAATTGAAACTTTGTACAATTATGCAAAATTGCAAAATGCTTAGCTGTGTCTCTAAATAAACCTCTGAAACTTTGCTCTGCTTTACTTCAGCAGCATCAGGTAATGTTCATATGTTGATTCATGGTTTTCTTTCGTTTTTGTTCCACTCCAGAATATTTAAGGTTATCTGCTATGAAAAGCCAGGCCAGAAAGATCTCTTCATGTTTGTCTGTGTTTTATCCTCAGTTACTTTGGTCCATCCCTACTTTGCATCAATCTGATATTACGTATCGGTCCGATACTGATCTAAATTACTGGATCGGATATCGCAGAGAAGTAAAAAATGTAATCCGATCCATTAAATATCCCAAAAATCACCTCACAAAACTCGAGACATGGTGTAACTCAGCTCCTAACCTTAACACTTCGGAGCAGTATACGTAACGTGATAGAGCGGCTGTGGCGTACGAGACCTGTTGGCGGTCTGGTTGAGCATTTGGAGCCTCGCTACTGTTAAATATCCCAATTCTTTGATCTTGATCTCTTTATTCCATACAACTCTCATTATTCTATACAACACTTTGAGCATAAATGTCCAGACGGGAGATGTGGACAGGGGGGTGTCCGCCACCGTTTCTCACATTCTTATAGCTTCGGTCCCCCTCCAAACTAAGCATTCACATTCTTTCTCTCTTACGGCGCCTAAGTGACGGCCTTGGCTTCCTCTTTTACCAAGG
>NW_024583674.1:6769-13050 GCF_018398535.1 Haplochromis burtoni
TCACAAGGCGGAGGGTGGTTCCCTATGGGGTTTTTTTGCTGGGAGTTTGCAACCCTATTAGTTAGGTTGCTTAATATTTCTGCTAAGTACTCTTTAAAATACCAGAATAGGGAGGATGGAGTAGGTTTAAGTTTATTAGATTGATCAGTATTGCTGAACTATGAAATATTTGGGTGCAGTGTATTTTTTGCATACAGGTATAACAGAATAGCTTCAGTGTTTTGTTTTTTAAAACTTTAGTATGAACTTATACAAAATGCAGCAAGATATTAAAAAAAAAACAGTTTTATTCATTAAAAAATACACTATATAGGATTCATATCAGTATCGGCAGATATCCAAATTTATGATATCGGTATCGGACATAAGAAAGTGGTATCGTGCCATCTCTACCACAAAGGCATCTACTGTGATTTTTGCACCTCTGATGAAGTCTCACAAGTGTCAGCTTTCTTTTTAAAGATACAAAAATACGGATATGTACTGATAAGTGATCAAATTTACCAGATTCAAATCAAATTGAATCGAATTGAATCGTGGCTCAAATCTAATTGATTCTGGAAATCAGTGACGATACCCAGGCCTATTTATAAGCATTTTCCCTTTCCAGTTCACAATCAATCGTACAAACCAGGTCAGAAATATGTATCGGAAAATTGGCCTAATATAATGATATTTATAAACATACCTGTCCAGCTCTCCAGTGATTAATTGCATACTCCATAATGTGTTGTACATTATTATATGTATATTATATCTATTTTTCACTTATTGTATTTGCCAACATCAAGAAGTCACAAGTAAAGAAAGACCACACCATTCGGCATGTTTAAACACACACAAAAGAATATACACAAGACAACGGCGGCCCAATAACAAACAGAACTCCACTCTATAGAGTGGGCAGTCATAATGAAGCAGTCAGTTTAATTTTGTTGATTCAAGCTGCTCTTCATATTTTTGGCCACTGGTTTGAAAAGCTTCGTGTAATGAACAGTTTTTCAATACAAGCTTTAGTGCTTCATAAAGCTTCATTTGGCCATCACTACAAATTAGTTGATTGTTACTAGATCAGGGAAAGATGACTGGATTATAAAACAAGTGAATAAGATGTAGCAGAGGGTTGAAATGAGTTTCCTGTTTCTGATGTATGGGTGAAGCTTGCACCCAGCTACACACCTCTGAATACATAAGAACACACTTGTTTTGTGAAATACATGACAACATGTCACATGTTTTATGTTGGGGGGGAAAAAAAGAAAAGTTAAATAAAATGATTGGGTCTGTGAAAATGAACAGAGGTAGTGACTCTTAGGTCTGATTTCAGACCATGTAATCATCAGTCATCAATTAAAGCCAGAACCAGTGACTGCAGCACTGCATGGCAGGTTCTAATCCCTACAGCATGTTGTTTCGCCTGAAAACAAAACTTTTTTTCTGGCCGATTTTTTTGGTTTTGTTTTAATACAAGGCTGATTCTGACAGTTTGGTTTGGGTTGTTTTCTGTTTCTAAGAGAAAGACAGTTTTTTTATACTTAGACATATCCGGAACTGAGCCTAATATTTTCTGTAACAGTGCACTTAGGGAAAACCTGTCAGGTTTGTCCCTCGGGGGGTGATATTTTGTGATTTAATAATCAGCTCTCTTTAAGCAGGCCTCCATGATTGGAAGTAAAAGCACTAAAAAGTATTTAATTGAGAGCAAATACAAGGTGAACTTCTCCAGATTACAATGGGCTTTGGAGGAAATTACCTACCTAGGACACTGACCATATTAGAGGGTAAGTCCTGTGTCTGAAACAATTGTAGCTATTCAATCCATCCCAAAATCATAGGGAATTGTTTAATTTTGTTTTATAATGACATAATATTGCTGTTAGTGGATACTGCACACTAATTTGAGTGGATACTCAAATTAGTGTGCAGGTTTCCACTATCAGCAGTGATTGATTTTTTTTTTCTTCTCTCTTGGCTCTTTTTTTCTTTTTCTTCTCTCTTGGCTCTTTTTTTCTTTTTCTTCTCTCTTGGCTCTTGACGGAGGCAGTCGCACTTTCTCCCTCTCCCTCTCCCTTATCTTTCCTGCTTGGCTTCTCATGTCTTTTGTATAGTCTCGCTTATTCTCTAACCCTAAGAGAGTCTCCCAGACTTGTTCTCTAAAAACCTAAAGAAGAATTATGAATTTGATCAACTGGTCCCTTAACGAAACTGACAAACTCTTGGGCTTGGAAGAGCCTTATTGTCCTGCAGAGACGTTTGCTGCCAGATACTCAATGGTCGGTTGCGTCGTGTGTCTGGCGACACTCTCGATAGAGGACATTGAATGACAGAGTTCTGGCTGACTGGATCTGGCTCTAACCTGGCTTATCGAAGAACAAGAAGCGGCTACAGCTTTTCAAAATCCCACAAGGCTGGCCGACATGATAGACGATGGGCAGGGCTATGAGTACTCAGACTGTGTTTTTTTGGAACACAATATGATCTTGGAGATACGATCTTGGAGAAGCTCATGGCTCTGCAATATGGATAACATCTTTAAGAACAACAACGGGAATTGAGAGACCTGGTGACCAGTGACGGACATTAGACCAACTGTAAAATCGGAAGCAGTTGGCGCCAGCTGGATGCTCAAGGCAAAAGCTGACGGGAATAACAAATTCTCCTTAGATAACAAGACTGTGTTGTGATTCTCTTCCCCCTCCTTCAAGGCCAACCGAGTCGACCAAAGATTGTTGACTTTTGCTTAACCGGGTGAAGGGACACTTTCTTTCGGCTGAACACGGAACACACACACACGCACACATGTACATGTACACTGACACAGACCTGCACTTACCCCCCCACCCCCTCCAAACGCCTTCGAAGCTAATATCTTCTATGTTGTGAGATGTGATGATTCACGTGCTATGTGCTGAGGTGTTTTTTTTCTGTTCTCAAACTGATCTCCCTGTTGGAGCTCAGTCTGGGGGGAGTTCTTTTTTCTCCTCGTCTTTCCTCATGTTGTGCATTTTCCGTTGTTATACCTTTCTGACCTGTCTACCCCATGTGATGTTGTGTAATGTATGTATGGTCGGAAGGGTGAGATGGCGCTGGCAAAGGTCGGCAGCCTTAACCCAATTTCCTTCGGGGCCAACCTTCAGGATCAATAAAGTTTTATTTTTATTGAATTGAATATAAATGCATGTGACTGGACTGCGGAATGATGATGTGGACTAAGTGTGACTGATTTGAGATTGAGACTAAATGCACCTATTTTGGGATTACACACTTCTAATGTCTAATTCACCCGAAACAGTGAAAAAAGTGTGGCTGTATTTGTTTTGTTTTGTTTTTGGTTTGCTTGGTTTTGCAGGAGCAGAAGGATGACAGAGACCAGAGGAGGGGGGAGACTGTAGGGTCACATGATTGTGTGTGGGCCCTGCAGACTTACAGTGGGGTGCAAAAGTTTGGGCGACCTTGATAATAATTATTATTTTCCTGTATAATTCGTTGGTTGTTACAATACAAAATGTCAGTTAAATATATCATATAGGAGACACACACAGTGATATTTGAGAAGTGAAATGAAGTTTTTTGGATTTACAGAAAGTGTGCAATAATTGTTCAAACAAAATCAGGCAGGTGCATAAATTTGGGCACTGTTGTAATTTTATTGATTCCAAAACCTTTAGAACTAATTATTGGAACTCAAATTGGCTTGGTAAGCTCAGTGACCTCTGACCTACATACACAGGTGAATCCAGTAATGAGTATTTAAAGGGCTCAATTGTTTCCCCCCTCTTTATATTTTCTCTGAAGAGTAGCAACATGGGGATATCAAAACAACTCTCAAATGACCTGAAGACAAAGATTGTTCACCATCATGGTTTAGGGGAAGGATACAGAAAGCTGTCTCAGAGATTTAAGCCGTCTGTTTCCACAGTTAGGAACATATTGAGAAAATGGAAGACCACAGGCTCAGTTCAAGTTAAGGCTCGAAGTGACAGACCAAGAAAAATCTCAGATAGACAGAAGCAATGAATAGTGAGAACCGTCAGTCAACCCACAGACCAGCACCAAAGACCTACAACATCATCTTGCAGCAGATGGAGTCACTGTGCATCATTCAACCATTCGGCGCACTTTACACAAGGAGATGCTGTCTGCGAGAGTGATGCAGAGGAAGCCTTTTCTCCACCCACAGCGCAAACAGAGCCGCTTGAGGTATGCTAAAGCACATTTGGACAAGACAGCTTCATTCTGGAATAAGGTGCTGGGGACTGATGAAACTAAAATTGAGTTATTTGGGCATAACAAGGGGCGTTATGCATGGAGGGAAAAGAACACAGCATTCCAAGAAAAACACCTGCTACCAACTGTGAAATATGGTGGTGGTTCCATCCTGCTGTGGGGCTGTGTGGCCAGTGCAGGGACTGGGAATAGTGTCAAAGATGAGGGACACATGGATTCCACTCAGTATCAGCAGATTCTGGAGACCAATGTCCAGGAATCAGTGACAAAGCTGAAGCTGCGCCGGGGCTGGATCTTTCAACAAGACAATGACCCGAAACACTGCTCAAAATCCACTTAAGCATTCATGCAGAGGAACAAGTACAACGTTCATCTCAGTCCCCAGACCTGAATATTATTGAAAATTTGTGGTGTGAGTTAGAGAGAGCTGTCCATGCTCGGAAGCCATCAAACCTGAATGAACTAGAGATGTTTTGTAAAGAGGAATGGTCCAAAATACCTTCAACCACAATCCAGACTCTCATTGGAACCTACAGGAAGCGTTTAGAGGCTGTAATTTCTGCAAAAGGCAGATCTACAAAGTATTGATTTCATTTCTTTTTTTTGTGGTGCCCAAATCTCTGCACCTGCCTGATTTTGTTTAAACAATTATTGCATACTTTCTGTAAATCCAATAAACTTCATTTCACTTCTCAAATATCACTGTGTCTCCTATATGATACATTTAACTGACATTTATTATTCTAACAACCAAAGATTTATACAGGAAAATAATGACTCAATGACTTAACAAGGTTTCCCAAACTTTTGCATTCCACTGTAGGTAAATATCCTATATCTCACATTAATGTAAAAACATTTTCAATACCACAGAATTCCTGCATATCACATCATGAAAACTTGTTTCTGGGTTCATTACCCAGATTTCTAGTCATAGGCATGGTAAACCATGAGGCTTTTACAGGGAGATATGATTTATGCCCTTTTAATTTCCAGAATAACAATTTAGAGTTTTTGGCTCTGTGTCATGAAAGTAAATAAATCCCAGCAAAAGCTTTTCAAACAAATTTTGTGGATAATCAGGTAGTGAGAGAGTTTTACAGTCTGTACAGAACTACCGGAAGAAATCTGAAAGATCTCTCGCTCTGCATTAATAGAAATTATTTCCAGCAGGGCTATATGCTCCTGACTCTTGGTGGCGCTGTCACTTGGTGTTCGCTCTCTCTGCGGTAGAGTATCACTTCCTGTTCCTGCTCAAACATGGTGTTTCTGAGTAGCTTATCTGCTAAGCAATTTAATTAAAAACTGTCAGATACATTCTTTTTTTAATAGTATAATCTTCACCTGCTTCATCTGAAGCACACTCTCTGTGTACTCACTACCTAATTTATAGCCAAAGTATTCACTCACTGTGTCTTTACTACTTCGCTAGCTTAGCTTAGCTCGTATCCAACTCGCTAGCAGCATGGTCTCTTCACCTGTCCCTCCTGCACTTTTCTGTTCATTGCTGTCCTGTTACTCCTCGACCTCCTTTAGCGGTGTTGAGACAATGCCGGTCTCTGCGATTCTTTTGGTCCTGGTAGAGATCACGCTGAGATGTTTCCATGTTTTACACAATCCTTTTATTACCCATTATTCTTACAGATGCATCTGGAGATCAGCACACTGCATCCTATGCAGTCCTATGCTAAAGGCTGATCTAAAGAATTCCACACAACAGTTACAGTTATAACCTGCCCTTCACCCTCAGTAACTCTTGCTTCCTGCCCTGGGGGTGGGGGTTGATTGTCCTCCTGCCCTGCACCCCAGTTCTTTGTTCCCATTCCAAGCCTATTTTCTATTTTGTATTCTTACACCCATTAACCGCAATATTATAATGTTGCAAGCAATCGCAAACTATATTCTCTTTGACTCTGATGTATATTAAGAAATCTATTCTCAACAGCAGTAATTCCACTTGTAACAAATGTAGCATATTTGCAGCTCTGGAGGCCAGGATTACTGAATTGGAGACTCGGCTTCGCACCCTTCATTCACCCGTAGCTAGCCAGGCC
>NW_024583674.1:36317-38597 GCF_018398535.1 Haplochromis burtoni
TTTTCATCTCTGCTCTGTTCCCAGGATGATTTACTGGTGGAGAAGTGATAGCACTTTCCTCCATGTTGCTCCCAGCCTTCTTCACATTTATAACAAGGATCATCTTTGAAGAGATTACAGCAACGACTTCAGTCAGGTGGAAGAAATCACTGTTCATGTTTGTGTGAGCTTAGCTTGAAGTTTGTGTCTCGGAGACAAAATCCATAACTTACCTATTACTTTAGGTACTGGACAGGTCGGCTGTGCCGTGCTGCATGATTTTATCTTAGAGAGAGTCTCTGTTAGAATAAAGAATAAAACAGTCATCAGTCATTCATCAGGAATGTCTGACCAAATATCTAAAGTTTGAATTTAAAAAAAAGACAGACTCAGCTGTGTGTCATGAGTTTGATTTAGACTGAAGGTTAGAAACAATCAGCTGTATGTGCTTACCTGTCAGATTACTTTCACACTTCATTTTGTGATGTTTCAGGTTTTCGAGCTCGTTTTTCGTTCTAATTTTGTCAAATGCTGATTAAAAAAGAACAAACAAACCAGTCAGTCAGTGAGGTTTGTTTACACTGAAAGGATTTTTGTAGCTTTGTGTTTTCACTGTTTCTTTAGTTCTCATGTTTTCAACTGCTGATTTAAAAATGAGAGAAACAAACAAGAAAAACACTGAAAAGTTGGACACATCTTTAATTTGCTGCAACATGATTAAAACGGAGCCAGTGTGTGCACTCTGCAGTGTTTTACACCTTCACCGTAAATATTTTTCTCATTTGAGTTACAGAAAATCAGATTATTGATTTTTTTAAGTTAAGAGAGAAAAAGGAAACCACACAAACTGACAGAGACGATAAATAACGATGAGAGCAGCTGCCAGCAGGATACAGAGAACCACCAGTGCCACTCTCTCTGTGGTGACCTTTGACCCTCTGTTAGATTTTGGGTGCTGAGAGTCAGGAGCTTCACCTGATTAACATTTAGAGGAGACACAATGTGAGAGTTCAGAAAAATGTGTATTTATCAGTTACAACAGTTTTAAACAGTTTGTCATGCTACAATACTTTAGTACACTGAACTGTAGCTGAGTGTCAATACAAGAACATTAAAGATGATTAAGATGCTTTGAACAGGAAACACTTGAGTTAAAATATGTTAACATGTCACACATCCTTTTGGTCAGTTCCTGTTTTTGTTTTTGCTCTTCACATCCTCATTTTGCATAGCTTTTAAACACTCTTTCTTCATTAATTATTTTTGAATCTTCACATTTCTGATTTATGAAAAGATTAAAATAATTGATATGATTAGACAATGAATGTGGGCTCTACATATTTTTAAGTCATATACATATAATGTTGTTCTGTTCCAGCACAAACATCATAACTTTAATCAAAAGTCTGATGATGATCACTCAGATGTGACTGAGGCTCCGTCACCTTCCTGTTGTTTTACCACCACATTAATGTTCTTACCTTCTATGAAGCTCTGCGGACGACTCATCATGCTGAAACTTCAAGATCCTGACTTCAGACGTAATCCAACAGTCTCTGAATCACAAAACACAACAAAGTGTTAATTTTTTTTCCTTTGTTATTTATCACAGATTCAATTCTTTATACATTTAATAGAAAACAAATGTAGCTAAGCTTTGATGCTCACTCTAATTGTTTTCTTACTCCTTTGCGTAACTTCTGTTTTACAGCTTAAAAAAACAACTTCCTGTTGACTAAAGAGTAGGGAGGAGCCTTCATCGACAGTCTGGCTCCTCCTGTCAGAATAACTGCTTTTTTTTAAATAAGTGAAGCAAGGTTTGTCTGTCCCTGTGGTACATTGTGCTGATCTCTTGCATACAAATGCAACAACAATTTTATGAGTTGCATCAGATTTGCAGGCGGTTAAAAGGAAGATAAAAAACAAACAGTAGTAAAGAACAAAATGAGGAACTGCCCATGAGATGAGGTGGTATTGTTTCACAAATTTGGTACAAAGTTAATTTTTCTCAACAATCAAGCCTTTTACACTGTGGTGAACCATCCACCCACAAATACCTGCCCTCTTCTGCTGAGTCTGTCAGTCTGATCCAGAACTTGTCATCTTCATTCATTTTGTTTCTCTGCCTTCTCTTCAGACATGTCTGAACAGAAATGAACTGGAAACACTTATGCAAAAAAAAGCTAATAATTAGGTTTAAAAGAATAACACATAGCATACAGTGGGGCAAAAAGTATTTAGTCAGCCACCGATTGTGCAAGTTCCCCCACTTAAAATGATGACAGAGGTCAGTAATTTGCA
>NW_024583674.1:40039-45729 GCF_018398535.1 Haplochromis burtoni
ATGTGGATTCATGGATTTTTTTTTCACATTCTGTCTCTCACAGTTGAAGTGTACCTCTGGTGCAAATTACTGACCTCTGTCATCATTTTAAGTGGGGGAATTTGCACAATCGGTGGCTGACTAAATACTTTTTTGCCCCACTGTATAAGGTAAGAACATCAATGATGAAGATGATAAAGGAGCAGGAAAGTGAAGAAGAAGAGAGAGATTTAGTCCAATCTGAGCGGTCATCAGACAAACTACCACCCGTCACTTACTGAACAAACACTTATAGAACACAACATTTGATATAAAACAAACTGACCTGAATATGACTAAAGCATCATGGTGGTGGTTAGCACTGTCACCTCGCAGATTGACGGCTGTATGTTTAATCTTATCTGGAGTTTGGAGGTATTGCATCTTCTCTTTGCACCTATATGGGATTCGTCCTACAGATGTAATATTGTTTTAATTTCTCAAAGTTTACAGCGTGTGAACCTTTTTCAGTACTCATACTGCTAACTGTGACGACTGTCAGACCAACAGAAAACATGAAAGCATGTTATTTTAGGTAACGACATGTTAAAATATCACACACCTTTGGGGACTGGCTTACTCCAAAGCTCCTTTTTCTGCAACGTTTTGATGGTGGAGAGGCATGCTGGCAAATATATTACTTGTATTTCTTGATTATCCTCCCTGTCACTACAGTGCTGGCAAAACTTTGTTGAGCAGATATTTTGATGAGTAAGTAGCTTATGTTTTTGTGAAGCTCTGAAATATTGTTGTACTTTGAAAATGTGCACTCATACTGAAATATGTGTGTGTAATTCATGCAGCAGCTGGTCCTTTGGAAATTCTATAAATGACTGTGCTTGTTTGCTACAGTCACCCATCCAGTGTGTGAAGGCCCGTGGTATGGACTTCTCTCTTTTGTTGCATGCTTATAGACATTACAGTTGTCTTTATGTCATTTTAGCAATGTCAAATCTGAAGATGGTGATTATAGCATGAACTTAATTAAATATAAACTCTCTTCCTCTGACGTCTGACTGTGGTTGCTGTCCATGGTGCTGATCAAAAGCTGGAATGATGCTAATGATATTATTGATGTGAGTGTGTGTGTGAAAATGTCAGCATACTTGGCTTTAGATAAAAGCACTGTATGAATGTGTGTGTGTGTGACTTTGAGCGCTCAGATTAGAATAGAAAGATGTTATATAACATATCCAGTGAAAAAGATTCATAAATGTGAGTTATCAGATTAAACATATGTTGTTGGAATTCCAGAGAATTCCAGAGACATATGGAAAATCAACCAGAGGAGAGCAAAACATCCAAAAAGTTAAATTTAAAAGGTTAAAAAGGTTAAATTTATTAAAATAAATCAAATTATTACTTAAAATAATGAATTGATCTAATCTTTTACAAATGAAAGCTATTATTTGCTAGCGTTGTTGTCTCACAGCAACAAGGTTCTATGTCCAGTCTTTCCTTGGGACTTTCTGTGTATACTTTCTCTTTGTGCCTATGTACTTCTGAGTACTTCCAGTTACTCAGACTCAGGAAGTCTTTGGATTCTGTTCACGTTGAACTACTCTAAATGGTCTGTGGTTGTTTATCTAGTGAATAAGAATTTACAGTGAGTCAAAGAAAACCACAAAGTGAGGACTGGACCATTGGTTGTGTCCTGTTGAGGTAATACAGCTGTGGTCCGCAACAGCTGTAAATGTTCATGTACCTGTATAAAACTACACTATGTTGTGTTACTGGAAGCTTACATGTCCACTTTATGTCTCCTCTTAATGTTTATCAGGTGAAGCTACTGACTCTCAACATGCAAAAATCACACAGAAGGTCAAAGGTCTCCTCAGAGAGCGGCGGTCTTGCCTGTTCTGTGTTTTCCTGAGCTGCTCTCATTGTTATTTATAGTCTCTGTGAGTAATAATAATAATATTGCTTAAAACTACCATGTTTCTCTTGTGCCTTTGTCAGGTTCATGTGTCATAGCCTGTTTTTCCTGTTTTATTGTGATAGTCTCTTGTCCTAAGTGCATCATGTTCAGTTTTGCTTCCCCTTGTTTCATTAAGTGCATTCAGTTCAGCTGTGTCTCCCCAGGTATCTCCACTTTGCCCAGTTCCCTCTCATGCATTTAAACCCTTTGTCTGTGTTCATGTAACCTTAGCATTATGTTTCCTAGTTCCTAACTGTAATAAAGTGCTTTCATGTTATGTCTCCTGCATCCTGCACTTTGGCTCCAAACCCTGCCTTCAGCACTGAGGTACATGAGACCTTGGTGTAATACAGCTGTGGAAAGCATGTAGAACTGTGACAAATATACATGAAGTAACAGATACATGTTCTTGTATCTGCACTCAACTACAGTGTATGTTACAACCATCTATTAAATACTTACTGCCAATAAAGCCATTTTCTACATGCAAAGAATCATATAATGTTAAAGATATAAACTAAATTGTATTGTACGACATCTCTTTCTGCATTGCATTCCGAAGTTTTTATGTGGTTGCACAGGCTCAAAAAATAGCTACACTTATTTTCTATTTTTCAAGCAAAAAACCCCCAAAGAAATCAGGGGTGACTCGAGACTTTTGCACGGTACTGTACCCAGCGGCCATTCTTTCACACATCCGTTGCAGTGGCTAAAAGTTGTTTGATGAGGGGGAAAAAACTGATGAGGGGCTTAAAAGCTTTAAAGTCAAAATTTTTTAAAGAAGATTTTTTTTCCCTGGAACAAAAGGAGAATTTAATTTAATCAAATTTAACAAAATTTATAGAAAACTGAAAAGACTAATATTGATGCAGTCCAGAACCGCAATATTTCATCTCTGCTTTACTGGCCAGTTTCTCTGTCTGGAACTCAAAGTCCTACTTAATACTTTTTTTTGAGGCAGTAACCCCCCTTTGCCGTTCCAACAGAGGGCAGCATGTCCACATCTATGAAAATAAAACCAATCTTTAAATCAAATAAATGAAAACACAGGAAAACATCATCTGTGACCTCAGTTCAAGTCAAAAGAAATTATTTGTTAATCTGAATAAAATGAGAAATCAACATGCAGGACCCAGGCTGTAGTAAAAAGCCTGCTCATCTCCACATTTCCACAGGAAGTGTTGTAAGTGTTGCAATTCTCTTTTCTTCTTTTTTTTTTTTCTGAAAGCCCAAACCAGTGAGGTGCAGAGGACATTCAGTATGTGTCTTGATGCTCACAAGGTTATTTGATGTTCTGACTCTGCAAACTGAATCAGTAAAGATACAGGAGAAATAACACCAGGCTGTTGTATTTTTGTGATTCAGAGATAGTGACTAAGTCTGAAGTCAGGATCTCAGCATGACGAGCCGTCCACAGAGCTACATAGAAGGTAAGAACATTAAATGTGGAGGTAAATCAGTTAATCAGATCCGAGTGGTCCTTTCATATAAATTGAAGCCAAACTGGAGACTGAGTATGTTTTAATACATTAACATGCAACTGAGTAAGAGACGCAAAGAAAGCTTCATGAAGGTTTATGAAAGAACAAAAAAAGAGTCATATTTCCTGTTGGTCTAATGTAGCTGTGGTTCTCTGCACTAGAGTTGTGGTATATGCACCTAACTGTATTACAATGTATGTCAACCATGAATTAAATATCTATAAATACTAATAGGATCTGGCCATTCATACTAATAATGCATTTATAAAATATAAATTCATACCTTGTACACATATTACTACAGGCTGGAGGAAAAAATATGTAGCCTGTATTTATTTTCAGGCTAAACTGACACTTTAAGGTGAAGTATTGCCAGAAATAATAGATAAACACACAGTTAAAGACATCAAATGATTTCAAGGTGCTTAAGGAGGGGGACAGGATGTGTGATGTGACTGCTATGAGCACATTGTCATTTACTGAACTGTGGTTTTCCTGTCCTTGTAAGAAAGATTGTTTAAGCAACTTTTAAACCACATTAGAAACTTTGTGTAAAACTGAAATTCAAATATATTACAGAGGACAGACAGATATATTGATGTGACATCAGAGGAGCTGTTTGGAGTCTGGTGGGATCATGTGTCACAGTTGTGTTTTTATATAATTATTCTTTTGTACAGCACTTTGGTTCATTGTGGTTGTTTAGTACTTTACAAAAAAGCTGGTATAATAGTTGGTTATTATTTTGTCTAACTTCTCCACATCTATGTCCTCTAAATCTTCATCAGGTGAAGATCCTGACTCTCAACATGCAAAATCAAAAAGAGGGTCAAAGGTCACAACAGAGAAAGTTGCCCTGCTGGTTCTCGGTTCCCTCCTGGTAGTTGCTTTCGTGGTGGTTTATCGTCTCTGTGAGTGTCATTTCACTTCAACAGAATGACCTGATTTACTGTAGATTTAATGATGATGAAAGTTTCAGTTGGTTGAGCTGTTTTAGTCCAGCTGATGTGTTTTACTCTTTCTTAGCAGAGTTGTCGACTAACATGAACTTTTGATTTCCTTTAATCAGCTTTTGAACACATTAGAACAAAGGAAATGCTCAAAAATCTGGAAGGTCTCAAAAAGGAGTGTGAACGTGTCATCAAAAATCAAAATCTCACAGGTAAGCAGAGAGACTGGAACTCTCTTAACTCTGTTAAGAGTTCTCTCAGCTGGATGTTAATCCAGCCTTGCTTAAGGAACATTTTTAACCATCATGAAGATTTTTATAACTTTAGTGGATTTGAAAAAAAAAAACCCAAGACAAATAAAAAAACAGATGACCCTGTTGAAAAATTGATAAAAGCATTTCTTTTTCTTTTTCCTAACAGAATCAAAGCCATGTTCCCAGCCTGAAGTAAAAATAAGTAAGCTATGGATTTTGTTTTGACATGTGTGTATCCTCTGATGCAGTTCTGGATTTACCCTGCTTTAGGCTGAGTAGGTTATAGATGTGCTATCCTGATCAGTAGGTTGTTGGTCTGAGTCCCTGTTTTGATGATTTCTGAGATTATTGTTTTTACACAATCTCCAACAAAAAAAAAAAACATATAGTGAATAAAAACTTCACCCAAATAATATTTATATTATACAATTTTTTTACTGATTTATTGGGTCCACATATTGTAGCTGTACAATTTGGGTGTCTGTAGCTCAGGAGGTAATGCAGGTTATCTGCTAATTGGAAGGTTGGTGGTTTGATCACTGGCTTCTCCCGTCTGCACACCAAAGGTATCACACAAGATGCTGAACCCCAGTATGTGGATGTTAGATAGAATGCACTAGGTGTAGAAAATGTGCTGATATGAATGGGTGAATCAGGCATGTTGTATAAAGTGCTCTGAGTGTTCCAATATTTCAAAATAGGAATATATATATGTATATATACACACGTATGTGTGTGTGTATTATCAGAAACACAGTTAATAGACAAAGATAAAGGCTCTCTGCACGGTGTGCTACTTCTTTGAAAAGAAGTTCAAATACTGCTGGAATGAATGTGGTCACAGTCAAGCAATTTTTTTTCATTGTTTCACAAGCAGTAGGGCTGTGTGTGTGTGTGTGTGTGTGTGTGTGTGTGTGTGTGTGTGTGCATGCGTGCAGCATTTACTTCTTCCTGTGGTAACATGAGTCTTCTCGCTTCAGATTGGTGGTCTCTTGTTTTCCGATCTCACCTCAGATTTCACCTCTGTTCATGTAAAGAGAGTGGGTAGTAGAAAACGCTGAACCAGGCA
>NW_024583674.1:45749-52576 GCF_018398535.1 Haplochromis burtoni
GTGTGTGTGCATGCGTGCAGCATTTACTTCTTCCTGTGAGTTCTGAGTTAGTACCACTTCAGATTGGTGGTCTCTTGTTTTCCGATCTCACCTCAGATTTCACCTCTGTTCATGTAAAGAGAGTGGGTAGTAGAAAACGCTGAACCAGGCACACCAAACCACATCTTAGAAACAGTACTCGTGTTTTCTGTCTAATTTTTCTTTCTGCTCATCACTTTTTTCAGTTTTTTTAAATACAGATTTTTTTTTTCTTTTTATTAGACTGGGTGGGCAAAATTACCTGAGTGGGTTGGCTAGGCCCACCCCTGTCCATACCTGTTCTAACCAGCCTAGCATTGATGACTGAAGTTAGATTGTAATCGCAGAACAGAAATCATTTCCTGTCACATCTAAGGCTACGTTCACAATGCAGGCGAAAGCGCATCAAATCCAACTTTTTTGACCCTATGCGACACTTTCGTATGTGGTACTGAATCCGATACATATCAGATGTTTTAGAAAGCAACTGCTATTTAAATGGTCATGTCGTACTAAATCCGTCTTTTGCGTCACTGACACAAGACAGACGGCAACAATCAGCGCCTGAGAAGACATCGAGAACGCTTTCCTGGCCATCCAGTGTAGATGTTAGTGAAACTGTTGGGAAGACAACGTTGGAGAAACGTGAACATTTTATTTGTACTGTATAATCTGCAGATTCTGACAGAAATCTGCAACTATCCTTTGAAGCACTGCTCCAATAAGGATCATTATTAGGCCACATCTAAATAACAAAATAACTTCATAACTTAAAGGAAAATTGGGAAACGTAAAGTCCGAAACAAGTCTTTGTATTAAGGCCATCAGTCAAACAATACTGTTTGGTCCGGGTCTAAACAGAGCGTGTTGTGTGTGACGTCTTCTTGTGTGCATGCGGGCCGCTTTGAGGGTTCACACTAGAGCGCGTTTGCTGTCACATTTTATTTGTAGTGTGAACAACCAAACAAAAAAATCGGATTTGTTAAAAAAAAAATCAGAATTGAGCATTAAGACCTGCAGTGTGAACGTAGTCTAAATCACACAAACATGCACAGTTCTTTCTTCCACCTACAGTAAATGAAATTTTGTGCTCTAACATCTTCAAAGATGAGCCATGTTCTAAATGTGGAGAAGGCTGGGAGCACCATGGAGGAAAGTGCTATTATTTCTCCGTCAGTAAATCATCCTGGACTGTGAGCAGAGGTGAATGTAGATCTAAAGGAGGAGACCTGGTTAAGATAGACAGCAGGGAGGAGCAGGTATAAGAAGCTGTTGCAGGTTTATGTTCTTATGTCTATTTTATCACATATTTAGAAGTCTTGTAAGGTAATTTTCATCTGAATTTCCTATTCAGAAATTCCTGGATCAAAGACTGAAAGACATAATGAATTATCCTCAGGATAAGTTCTGGTTTGGACTGACTGACTCAGCAGAAGAGGGTAGATGGTTGTGGGTGGATGGCTCGCTACTGGACAAAAGGTTTGATTATTGGGAATATTTTTGTTCATTTACAGCATCAAACTTATCAGTTTTCACTTGAACACCTCTTTCTGTTCTTTTTTTAGTTTGACTTATTGGGGCTACGACGAACCAGATGATTGGAAAGGGGATTATCCTGATGGAGAGGACTGTGGAAGAATGGGGGTAAAAGGTGAAACCTCTGATCTGAACAGTTGGTTTGATGCTTCCTGCAACATGGCTCACAGAAGTATTTGTGAGAGACCAGAAATAACTGGACAACCTACAAAAGCATCTGTTCAAATCTAAAATTCAGTTCAGCATATATAGATATGCATATTAGATATCCATATCAGTAGAGGATACAGGAGGTGAATCAATGCTATTTGCATAATGTCAATAACAAAGATCCCTCTGAGGATTTTTAAAAATAAAACTGAAGACAAAATGTTTAGATTTTTTTTTAAATGTATGTTATTGTTATATATTATAACTGTTGCAAAAAATGTCACCACATTTTACATTCATTAGACTGGTATTTGATAAATAAAGATAAAATCATTAGTTACAGTTATGTTTCCCTTTGTAACTTTGTAACATTTATAAAATGTTTCCTTTAAAAAAGTTCCAGTGATACAGTTTAATAATGTAGAAGAACATCTGCTTACTGGATTTAAAAAAAGGTATGCTGTGTTTACTTGAAATAATGACTCCATAAAGGCAGACAGCAGAAGAATGGGACTGCTCATGTTGCAAAATATACATTTATATTATCAGAATCTTTATTGTAATTGTGCTTTCAAACAATGAAAATTGTATGCAAACCCGTTCAGTACAAGTGAAAAAGAGGGCACTTTTAAGAGAGAGATCTATGTATGTACAATAAAATAAATAAATACATAAATAAAATAAATATAGTATTTACAGGACTGTATATAATAATGAACAACTGAGAATACAAACAAGTAAGAATACGGTTGTTGCACAGTGATTTAGCATCTGCATTATATCATCTGCACACACAGAAGGGGAAAACTTAGTCCTGCACAGATCACATTCCTTGTTCTGTTACCGTGGAGTTTCTTAATGCATCGTGAGTGTGCCCCTCTGCCTTGAACAATGTTGGGTGTACAAAATAACACACTATCACATTACATTTTTCAGCAATGAAGTAATATAATGTGTTACTGTATTAAATGCAGTAATCAAATGACAGTTACAATTATGCCATTACTTGCCATGCAAAGGTTCTTCAGTTATCTGAAGGCTGGGTGGATAGAAAAAATATAACATCCAACATGTTTTTTTCCCTGTGCTAAGTTCCAACAATCAGCTGATTTCTGTTCTTTTTTTGTTGCCTGTTCCGTTTGGTTCCTTAGCCGTCAGAATTGTTGTCTGAAGCCCAACGAAGATACCCAGTGGATTTACTTTACCAAGTGGATCATCACGACCTTGCCGTATTGGTCCATTTAATCGACCTTTGTTGTTATTATTTATTTATTTTATTATATTTTATTTTCAGTTGTTATAGACGGGACAGACATGGCTGGGGGATAGGAAAGGGAGAAAGAAAGAAGAAGGAAAAGAAAAACAGAGGGGAAGAGGGACAGTGAGAAAGGGTGCTTAAAAAGAAAAAAATCTCCCGGATCACCTGTTAAGAAAAAAAAGAGAAAACAAGCAAAAAAAGAGAGCAACATAATAGCTGATTTCAGTAAATGTGCCATGAGGAGTAAAATGGTGGAGTGAGACAGTTTTTCAGGAGCAGAGATGTGGACACTTTTATATTTATTGCACAAAAGGAGAAGAGCACAGAAACAACTACATTATGCTGCCAACAGAACTTTGTCCTGGGAACAGCAAAGATACTGTGCAGGACCCTCAAGCCCAGGTCTCAGGTAGAGGACACAAGTTTGAAGGATAGACCGCTCGCAGGGGCAGGAGGGATTTTTTTTAATGCATACATATATTACATACATATATCCACCAGTGTGTGAATGTGAGAGTGAATGAATAGTGGCATTGTAAAGCGCTTTGGGTGCCTTGAAAAGCGCTATATAAATCCAATCCATTATTATTATTATTATGTATACATTTGATTATGTTTGATTATTGATATTTTAATCAGGTTGGTACAACTGCTGTTGGGTTAGTTCTTAGTTGCCCTGTGGCATGTGACAATTAAAAGCCTTAGCTATTAGCACTGGTCATTGTCAAAGTATCCATTCATTTTACCTGAATCCTTGAATCTCTCTGTTGCGGTCCTGGGTCAGTGACCCAGTGTTTTGTCTTTTGAATTATTATTATTATTGTTATTATTATTATTATTATGTTAAATACTCCGCCTCAGAGTCCTGCATTTGGGTCACAGTGACACTCCCTTCCTAATTATGTCCCTCCATCTAATTTCTAACCACAATAATTTCACCTTCCTCCATATCTTTCTCACTTCTCCACAGCTGGTTCTAGTAGTAGCAGCTGCCTGTGGCAGTGAGGCCTGGTTACTCTTGTTGATGGCTTCACGGTGCAGAAGCCCCAGAAGCATGTTTTCACCACTTCTTCCACACCAAACTTTTTCTTTTTACAAGCCGCATGAGCGCACAGCATTGTTTGAGGAAGGGGCGGTTCCCAGTGGCCCTTCAGGTCGGCCCATCAGAAACATGCCCAATATGCCAGATTATCAGTACAGCCCTGCATGTAAATGCAAATGAAGAACATGGTGAGGAGATGGAAGAAGCATCCTTTAATCATGTTATGATGCTGCATAGTTTGTCACCTGGAGAGCACTGTTCACTTCTAATTTGTTCATAGCATCTTCATATTTGTTTCCACTTTATTAACCGTAGTTTCTGCTCCCTTTATACATCATTACATAAGCATTAATCTAATGTTACTAAATACAGTTGATTTCAAGCTATTGCTCTGTTATTATTTTTGGAAATTGCACAATCATCCATCTTTACCTCTTTATTTCCACATTATTGTCCTGATTAGGGCTGGGTATCGTTAAGGTTTTATCCGATGCCGGTGCTTAAACGGTGCTCAAACTGGTGCTTAAAGAATGGAGAACACAAAATTGGTCAAAAACCTCTCATGTTCAGCTGTTTTTTTGTAAAAAGATAACAATGTTAGCCTTTTCTGCAGCTATGGGGCATATATGGTATCACTCTTGGCTGGAAGCAGTGCTTAATCAATGGTAAAAACACAAACTTTGTCCAAAAACCTCTCATGTTTAACTGTTTTCCACTTTTTCTTTGGTCATTTTAGCCTTTTTGGCCAGGGTGAAGGGAGCATCTGCCATCAAACAAGAAGACAGCCGCATGTAGCTATGATGATGTTTGCTAGTTCACCTTACATGCATTCATGTAATAACGTGGTTAGCCTACTCAACGTAAATTACACACGAACAACATTAAGGTACTCACGCAGAGAAGAACGGCTGCTGCTGCCATCGTCATCCGTCATTATTTCTGCTACACTGGCAGGGCTAGGGGCCAGGACTCTCCTCTTCGTGTTTTTGGGGGATGTTGCTAACTCCGGGTCCGATAACAGGCACCACACCCGCAGTAGATGTGCACAGTGTGAGGTCTCGCAGCAAGCTATCAAATACGGCGCATATCTTTTAAAAAAAAACGCTATGCGTCGCCAGGTGTTTCATCGGATTTGAGGTGTTACCTCCTTTGACAGTATCACAGTATCAGCTTAAAGCACTTGTTGCTGCTGAGTTTGCATATTTTGCTGTGAAGTACAGCCAGACTTTTGACCGCTTCGCCTTGGGCATTTTTAATCTGTAGCTCTGCTCTAACAGAACGCACGTACCTGGGCCCGCCTACTATCCTCGGAAACGTAAAATGATTGGCTAGAATCTAAAGTGTATCACAGCTCAGGAAAAAAAAAGCACCGAAATATGCGCTGCTTTTCGGTCTGGTTACTACCGTTTATGTCAGAACCGGTGCCATCATGGCACCGGATACCGGTACCCATCCCTAGTCCTGATTCTGCCATGTTATTACTGAGCAATAATATGTTACCAAAATTCATTTATTTACATGTTTCTACACAAACTACAGATTGTATTTGTGTTTGAGACAAATTAATCTTTTTTTCTGCAGCACAATTGATTACAACAAAACTAAAAATTAATACAATACAAAGTTTGATATTTTTTTTTATGTATTACTTTTATCAAAAACCATGCACATGAGTAAAATACTGAGTGGAAAAAATGCAGTCCTAATTCGACAAACAAACTAAACCACAGGAGGGCAGCCCACGCTTATCTGTTGGAAATTTTTGATCTATGAAGACAAAATCAAACATTTAAACAATTACAATATTGTCTTTGACCTCAATAACTCACTTTTTCTGAACTCTGTATCTGTATCCCCTGTATCTCACAGATCATATAAAGCCCCTGATACTAAAAACAAAATAAACAGGTTAAAGAATGATAAGAAGATCAAAACTGCTTACTAGACTTTAGCTCCTGATGTAGAATTCACATGAATTAAATAACTCAGGGAGAAAGATACTAAAATTAAACAATACAAACATAAAAGGTACACAGCACATACAGATCTCTGTTTCCTTCATAAAAGGAAGGTCATGTTCAAGATGGCGGCGCACACTGTTGCAGTGGTTTACGGCTCTCAGTCTCGGTACTCCTTTTGTTTAGTTTGTACGTCCTGTTTGACCCACAACAACAATCTCATCATCAAGTTTGCTGATGACACCATGGTAGTCAGACTCATCTCAAACGGAGACGAGGCAGCCTACAGAGAGGAAGTCCTGAATTTGACAGCATGGTGTTCAGAGAACAACCTGGCACTGAACACCAAGAAAACCCGAGGTCATTGTCAACTTCAGGGGGCACAGCACTGACTTAGCCTCCTTATACATCAACGGGGAGTGTGTGGAGAGGGTCCGCACCTTCGGGTTCCTTGGTGTCCTCATCTCCTCTGACATCTCCTGGACAGACAACATTACAGTGGTCATCACGAAGACCCAACAGGGGCCTTCTCCTGAGGGTCCTCAGAAAGAACAAACTGAACTTCAACCTGTTGCTGACCTTCTACCATTCGTCCATTGAGAGCCTGCTGACATACTACATCACAGTATGGTACGGCAGCTGCACTAAGGCAGATAAAGCGAGGTTTCAGAGTGTAGTCAAGGTAGCACAGAAGATCATCACCTGCCCTCTCCCCTCCCTGATGTACATTTATTCCTCCCACTGCCTCAACAGAGTAACAAACACCATCAAAGACAGTCAAAGGAGCTTGCAAAGAAAAGCGTCTGGACTTCTTTAAGTTGCTTGAAGACGTTTCACCTCTCATCCGAGAAGCTTCTTCAGTTCT
>NW_024583674.1:54024-55254 GCF_018398535.1 Haplochromis burtoni
CTTGGGTCTTGAAATATGTTAAAGTTTTGGTTAAGTTTTATGTATAATGGAGGTAACTGTAAATAAATTGCTCATCTCTGGGAACCTGAAATGTCTGCCGAGTCTGCTTACCTACCACCTTTTTCAACACTCTTCTACACTGAGACACTTTGAGATCCACTACATAAGAACACTGAGCTACGTAGACAGTAAAAGCATTAATGTGGGTAAATCAACAGAAAAGTAAAGAAAAGGGGAGCTTCAGTTATAGCTGAGTACTCATTATAACACATCTGGTACTTAACTTACATGTGTGCTTTTTATACAGACAGGACATGTAGGAGAGGTTTAGTCGTTGTGTGGTTTGACAAGTTTCAGTGGACATTTGCATGTTAGCAAACCACAGGTAGAAAAAAACAACCACAGCTCATTTAGCAACTTATTCACATCCGCCTTTACAGAAATTAATGCCCCCATCAAAAGGAAATGAAGGATAAAATAAATAAAATGCATCAAAATATTATGTGTAACTCCAGGTTAAAATTGAAGAAAGTAATGATTTGGTTTATCTGTTATCAAGAAAAATACAAGGAAAGAAAAACATTTCATTAAACATAAAGTGGGCTGTAGATAAAGTCTCTTCTCCATTTTTAAATCTAACAGGAAGAGGTTTTTTCTAACACGATGGTGTGAAACATGAAGATGACATAGAGTATTTATTTTGAGAAGATGGGAGGAGGAAAATATTATATTTAGTGCTAGTATCTTTGTACCAGCTCTAAGCACTACAAACAGTTCTTACGCTGTTATCAAACCTTGAGTAAAATATGAATAGTCACAAAATAAATGTTTTTATGATTCAGTTGGACTAACTTGACACTTTGAGCTGTCCACAGAACAACACAGAAAAAGCATTTTGTCTTGTGTATATATTTGTTTCCTCTGGGTACTCCAGCTTCTCCCTTCAGTCCAAAAACACACCTTTTAGGTCAACTGGTGAAACTCAGTTGGTCTTGGTTGTAGATGCAACAAAACAGAAGGTAGACAGAAATTAAAGCCCAATTTGAATCTGTACATAAAAAAGATCGTTGTAAGTTTTAGTCTTTATTGGCAGGAAGGAGCCTTCGATTAGGATGGTTTGAAAGAGGAGTGAAAGAAGCCATCTATGTCCACTGTGAGCGACCATCTTTGAACAGAGGCAGTGGTTTACGACAGCGGTCCCCAACCTTTTTTGCACCACAGACCGGTTTA
>NW_024583675.1:0-13435 GCF_018398535.1 Haplochromis burtoni
GGGTTGTTTATTTTGTGAGAGCGCTGCCATTAAACCTTTTTTCATAACACCTGTACTGAGTTTCCGGAGTTGTTGTGTTATCCCCTCCTGCCCTCAGGGAGACGTAACACAAGTGGGGGATCGTCCGGGATATATTTCCCAGAGCTATAGACTGCGCTCGTGCTTGGTACAGTGTTACTGCCTTGTAATTAAGTATGGCTTTCGACTTAGAAGATTTTATTCGTGCTCCGAGTCCTGAGAGGTTTGAGTTATGTCGCAAAGATGACTTATTGAGTATTGCGGCACACTTTGATATTCCAGTAAAGAAAAATAGTGCGAAGAAGGAAATCAAGGGCATTATCTTACAACGTCTGGTTGAGTTGAAGATCTTGCCCGGTTCTGATGTGTGTGATAGTAATGTTCTCTCTGTTGGGCAAGGTGTCGCACCTCTGAAGGCGGAGGATGGTGCAATAGCTACTCCCCCCAAAGTCCAGGTGGAGCCTACGGTTCCTCCCACTCTACCTCGCTTTGATCCTCTGTCCCCGGACTTCAGTGGGTCAAATGGACATGCTAGACTTAAGGTGCGTCTAGCTCGCCTTCAGCTGGAGGCGCAGGAAAGGGAGCAAACACGTAAGGCCGAGCTTGACTTCAAACTTCGGAAAAGTCAGCTGGAAATTGAAGCTGAGAAGGAGGTAAAGTTGAAACAGCTAGAGGTGGAAGCTATGAGACTTACACAAAGCCTGTCTTCTCCCAGCTCACTGGTTACTTCAGAACCCTTGCCTTCATCTGGCAGCACCTATAGGTTTGATGTGCGCAAAAATATTGCTTTGGTGCCAACATTTAGAGAGACTGAAGTCGATTCCTACTTTAGTGCTTTTGAAAGGATTGCAACGGCATTAGAATGGCCAAACGAAATGTGGGCTGTGCTGCTGCAATGCAAGCTAATGGGCAAAGCACAGGAGGTTGTATCAACTCTCTCTATCGAAAACAGCATGAAATATGATGTACTGAAGGAGTCCATCCTTCGTGCTTATGAGCTTGTGCCTGAGGCCTACCGGCAAAAGTTCAGGAATCACAAGAAGTCTGATGGTCACACATACGTAGAGTTCGCGCGTGAGAAAGCAGTTCTTTTCGACAAGTGGTGTACAGCAAATGAAGTGAAGAAAGAGTTTGAAGCGCTTCGTCAGCTAGTCCTGTTGGAAGATTTTAAGAATCTATTACCAGAGAAGCTTGTAATGTTTTTAAATGAGCAAAAGGTTGCCTCACTGTCAAAAGCTGCCGTTTTGGCTGATGAGTTCACTTTGACTCACAGAAATGTATTTGCATCACCCCCTCGTTCAGATAAAGTGTTGATCACACGCTCACTGAAGCCTGATCGGGGTCAGCCTGAAGCCAGAGCTAAGCAACCATTTCTCTCTCGTGAGGTACGTGAATGCTTCTATTGCCACAAAAAAGGTCATGTCATAGCTGATTGCCTTGCACTAAAAAATAAGACTACACCACCACAACCCAAGGGCGTGGGTTTGATTAAAAACATGTCACCTCCCAGAAACCAAACATCTCAGAGTGAAATAGACCCTTGTTTCAAACCATTTATCACACAGGGATGTGTTTCTTTGACGGGTGGTGCTGGTAATGACCAGTCTGTAACAATGCTGCGAGACACGGGTGGTTCACAGTCCATCATTCGAGAGGGTATTTTGCCTTTGTCTGTTGAGTCATCCTGTTGGTCAAGTGTTGTGGTCCAGGGTATTGGAATGACTTTTGTGTCTGCACCTTTGCACAATGTTCATATCACTTCTTCTGTGTTCAGTGGAGTTGGTAAGGTCGCTGTCCTCCCCTCGCTGCCAATAAAAGGGGTTGATTTCATCCTAGGGAATGATTTAGCAGGTGGAAAAGTGATGCCTGTCCCTGAGATGCTGGATAAGCCTGAACCAGGCTTGAAAGTTAGCCAACAAGAAAACACTAACATTCTTCCTGCTTGTGGGGTGACTAGATCTCAGTCCAGGTGCTGTCATTCTACAGGAAGATCAGGAGGGACTCGACCACCCTGTGTGCTACTTCTCAAAGAAGTTCACTCTTCCCCAGAGAAGGTATTCCACCATCGAACAAGAAACCCTTGCCGTTCTGCTGGCTCTGCAGCATTTTGAGGTTTATCTCGGATTAAGCAGGGAGCCCATAAAAGTCTTTACAGACCACAATCCGCTTGTTTTCCTTTCAAGGATGTACAATAACAATCGTCGGCTTATGAGGTGGTCTTTAATCATTCAAGAGTACAACCTTCAAATCTGCCATAAAAAAGGGACAGAAAATGTCCTGGCTAATGCACTATCCCGTGCCCTGTAGTCTGTTTAGGGTTTTTGTTTGAAGGAACCAAACTGTTTGTTTGGTCTTGTAAGGGTGGGGGTGTTACGTGTCTGCAGGCTGCATGTTTTCTTTCCCTCCCCTTTTGTTTGCCATTCCCTTAGGTCGCAGACTGCAGGCTGATGTCAATCTGGGGACGTCCAATTAATTAGAGGAGGGAGGCCCTGATTGGACAAACCAGGAGTGAAGCCCTTGATAAGGAGACTCACCTGTGGCTGGGCACGTCTCTCTTCCCTCCTTGAATTGTTTGACACATGTGTGACGATTTCCTGCTGTCTTTCTTTTGTTTGATGATTGTGGTGGGAGTAAAGTGGACTAGGTGAGTTTGGGGACCCCATACACTTACTCACGTAGAGTCTTTGTGTTAGAAACACTAGGTAAGTAGGTTGGTGCCACCCATGTAATTTTGAGCTTGTTTTAAGTTGAGGTTTGGGTCTATCTCTCCTGTTTGTTGCTTTTCTAGGATAGTAGCTCAGCTCAGCTAAGTTTTGGTTTTGTCTTTTTGGTGTTTTTTTTGGCACAACCTAACTGTCCCTTTTTCCCCCTGCATTTGTTGTTTGAGTCTGGGTTGTTTATTTTGTGAGAGCGCTGCCATTAAACCTTTTTTCATAACACCTGTACTGAGTTTCCGGAGTTGTTGTGTTATCCCCTCCTGCCCTCGGGGAGACGTAACAGGGGTGCTGAGCAGCTCAGTGACAGCTCAGTCAGAAACTCGTGAGCAGCAGATCAAGACTGACGAGGTTTCAGGGGGTGTCAGGACAAGGTCAGGCCGAAACATGGTTCAGCCACTTGGGTACAAGGACTATGTTACATAATGAGGACTTGACAGCCTGTATTGTTTGAGGGGAAGAGTTGTGTATTCTGTGGAAATTGATGTTCACTATAGTTTGCAGAAATGTACGTTTGAATAGTGAAATGCTTTTGTATTCTTTGAGTGTTTCATATTGTTTTGTCCCTCAGTAAGAAGAAGGACAAATCAAAACAAAAAACAAGGACTTCTGATGTTTTAAAATAAAAAAAATAAATAAAAAAAAGAGAAGGGATGTAATAATGTGAATTATTGTTTGCAGGACGATTCGTTCCACAATGGATTGTGTTGCTGCACAGACGTTTTAGAGTGACACAAGTAAGGAGTGTTGGGCCAGATCGTTAGGCTGTATGTTATTGTTTACATGGCAGAGGGCCAATCTGAGTCGCATGTCTTGTTAATAAACCTTACCCCTGTTGGGTAGGAAACAGATATTCTGGAGTCTGTTGTGAATGAGACCAGAATATAACATCCGCCTCCTGATAGTCAACCTCCACCGGCCCAGGACTCACAGAGGCGGGGCAATGGGAGGGACACTGGGGGAGGGGCCAGCAGTGAATCAGCAAACGGGTGTGGGAGGGGACCCAGCCCACGGCCTGCCTATCTGGTCTCCACTACAGTGGCAGCTACGTTAACCCGAGCTGCGTGAGTGGCGAGATAGTCTTGATATGCTAGAGAACACACAATTCAGGAAGAAGACAAATTAATTTGTTTTATATAATGAAATTATCTTTCCTCGAAAAGAAAATGCAATGTTAATAGAAGAAACTGGAAGACTGAAGAGAAATAGCTCCATGTGTTGTGTGAGAATATTTAATTTGTAATTTCCATCAGCTTTTTGCTTCTTCTTTAACCATACTAAACATTTGTCTTTTGATACATTGGATTGCCTTTCTTAATTTTTGCAATGTTGCATGTCCCGTGCTAACGTTATTAAGTAGTTTTGTGTGGAACTGATATCCTTTAAATCTCTCCTTCTGTTTGTATTTTATACATCACGCTCCTCCAGGTTTGACCAAGACTTAGAAAGCAAACACAGGTAGATGTAAAGCCAAAGGTTATTGGAAGTGAGCACACCAAACAAATGTTTTAGTTTGCATACAGCAAAGTGTAACCATTGCTTTCTTCTCATTAGAGAACCAAATGAAGTCATCATTCATACTGTCATGCCATTACCATGATGGAAAACAACACATGAATGAGAATTTGAAAGACCATTAAAAACCATAAAAAGACCATTAAAGAATAATAGAGCTTCAAACTGTTCCCATAATTTAATTTTAAACACACAGGGGAAATTAATATACCTGTACTGTAAACACAATTATAGATTGTAAGAGTAATATTTTTAAAGGTATTTTCCCTTGTCTGCCTTTCCATCTCCTTTTCTTCTTTTTCTGTTTTTAATGTATTTTCTTTTGTGTGTCTGTGACAAAATGTGAGGACTGTATATAATTGTTTTTAATTAAATTTTTATCTTTTTGTTACGATCATAACATTTATCAAAACATGTTCTACATTTTCCTATTACATAGATTTACTATTTACAGTGAGGTTTATAAAGTAGGATAGTTTAAAAAAAGATTTCAGTCAAAGCCCTGTCAAGCCCAGCAGTTTCTGAAACCTCACATGTGGCATTTGCACTGTACATAACCACCTGCCTGAATACAAAATAAGGAATTAGTTTTGGATGTGCCCTGCCATACACAACATGCAGAGACTTGGTCAGTTACTGGGTACTGCAAACCAAACAATTTTGTTGCACTGCGTACTAAATATAGTATTAGCTGGAAACTTTCATTCGTATTTTTTTTTCTTTTTTTTTTCTTTTCTTTTGTATCTTCTTTTACTTTTTTCTTTCTTCTTTTCTCTTCTTCTCTCTTTTTTCTCTTTTTTTCTTCTAATGCTAATGAGGTGATCCTGTGGCCATCTCTATAGGCCATATCCCTCGAAGATGTCATTCCAGGTATAAACCTTTATGCTTTTACTCTGGAGCCGTCCAACGTAGATTGAGCCTTGACCTTGACACTATGCGTACAGGAACACACGGGTGAATCAATGGCTGATAAGACCTTTAAATATTTTCATTCCTCTGTTCTCTCCTCATACTTCCTGTCCTCGTTCAAGCAAATGGCATTTTATAGTTTGCAAAGGTGAAGCTTTGGGGCCTTTGTTCTAAATAGCTTCTCTGCCCAGTGCTCATACTTTCGGCTACACGGTAGCACCTCCGCTGCAGATGGTGTGGTGTAATTGTGAATGCCTTTTGCTGTTCTGCAGCCTCCTCCCCTCCACGCCATCTTCCAGGCTGAACAGATGATTATGGCCTCTGGTTTCTTTCACTGGCCCAAAAGGCTCTAGAGGATGTTCTCATTAACAGGACTTGTCAGAGCAACCTGCTAGCGCTGCTAATTTTTATCCCTGTGCACACAAAACATGAACAGACCACACAGAAATACACACACAGATGTCACACTGATGAAAACTACACTTCCTTCCCTCTGATAGATACTTCCCACATGCAGGACATGGCTATTCCAAATGAGCTCCAAGGTTTTAACCTGCTGGATTCCTGCATTAGAGATCACTCCAATGGAGGTTAATGACTAATCGCTTAGAGTGAAAAATTATATATAAATATTTGTTTCCAAAACATATGTGTTTGTGTATTCTGAAGCATTAGTTTTTTTGAGATAGCGAAGCGGGTGAGCTGCTACACTGCTGCCTGTGTTTGTAACTCAGGGAGCCCTTCACTTCCTGCCTGATTCAGCCCTTAGCTTCGAAGTGTTTGTGTGTGTTTGGGAGAGTGTGTAAGTGTTACCTGACAGACTCAGCATATCACTGTGAACCTTATCAACAGTTGCAGTAAAGTATTACTGTATTTCACACTTTCACCCAAAAAAGAGATATTTACACTGTTCAAATACATCACTCACACACATATGGACACGAAAAGACACTTAAACTCGCCGACTTTGTAATTCTTTGGGCTTTGCCCTGTTATTGTTCAGCAGCTTTAAATATATATTTAGACTCTTTTAAAACCTCAGTCTGGGGAACACTCATTCAGTAGTACTAAATAATGAAAAACATCATGTTACTATTGATAGCGTCTCTCTTCTTTAACTTGCTCTGTAGCGCTGTTTATACATGTATATGCAATTCTTATGCACTTACACATTAGCAAGAAAGCTGTTTTTTACAGACTGAATTAATGATTCAGTACAGTTGCACACTGTATTACATTTAGAGGCAATGTTTTGTGAATGGAAAAACCATTTTATTTATAAAGGATTTGATTCCAAACTCTTATTTGAGGTTAGGTTTACACAATAACACAGTTTGGTTAATCTCCAAGGAAACTTTCATCTTTCCCTAACTGTAAATTTAAACATTTTTTTCTCAAGTCACACTGTTTTTCTATGAAGGTAGGCCACAATTGTTCCTTAATCTAAAAGAAGCGCGTGAGTGCCTAAATGAGAACAAAAAACCTGAATAATGCTATAGTCGTGTTCATTACGAGTCTGTGATTTGCCAAATACATGAATTTACATCATTTCTTTTAAAAAGTTATGAATTTGCTGTAGCAGTGCCTACAGAAAAGGCAAATCAGACAGAGTCACATTGACACAAACTGTACGCAGCATCTTTCCAAAGACCAGGATCTCAGGTCAGGTTTCTAAGAGTAACAGGTTTTACACATTCATACTTCTTCTGCTGCAGTCACACTTGAGAAAATAGTGTCAAGAGGCATGGCACAAACAGAATTACTGCAACCATATGCAATAAACTTGCACTCTTATTGCCTTTGAAATGGTTGCCTCAAAGACGGGGACCAGCTCTATGACCGCTCGCAGTCAGTTGCCCTCTCCAGAGTGAATTTGGTGCCACAAGATGGCATTCCTTTCATTCCTTATTGACTTTCCTATTCGGATGCTGCAGAAGGTTTGGAAACATTGCTCAAAATGTTGGTTCAAAACATCCACTTCACCTGACCGCAAATAATTGAAGTTTTGGTGTGTTTCTCCCCGGGATAACTTTTTTCACTCCAGTTTAGAGATGGCTCACCTGCTGCTTCTAGGTTTGATTTAGAGTATGTGGGAGAAAACTGACACAGCAAACTCCCAAAAAGGTTTTAAAAAAGCATCAGCTGCAGCAACCATAGCACAGGACCATATTATACATTCACTATATTCACTCTTTTATATACTGACAAAAAATACATAAACAAAAATACAATCACAGTCACGCTAAGGAAGCCGACCCAGCCCCAAAAGTCACTACCCTGGAAAAATGAAAATCTGTAGCTTAAGTTTTTGTCTGTAAATGGTCTAATTGCTTCTGAAAATCCACTAAATTAAAAGTCCACAGGCCTCATGTGAAAGAGTGCACAACTGTATCACATGGTATGATAAACGATGCCATGACTGTATACAATGTTATGAAAAGTTAAATGAAAGTATTTGCCCCATCCTAATTTCTAACCCTAACCCATTCATCATACTTACATGTCATCAAAAACATTTAATATTAGACAAAAACAACCTAAAAATGATATCAAAATCCATTTTTTTAAAATGATGAGTTCTTTTATTAAGAGAAAAGAAGCATTTCAAATCCTACTTGGCCCTGAGTGAAACAAGAAATGTGGTTGTACCAGTTAGTAGATTTATTGTTGTTGTGCACATGTATCAAAGACCAAAGAATTGATTGTGGATTTTAGGAGGACCAGGAAACCAGTGACCCCTGTTTCAATCCAGGTGGTCGAATTGGACATTGTGGAGGACTATGAATACCTTGAAATACACAAAGGAAATAAATTGAACTTGGTTAAAGACACCACTGCACTTTACAGGAAGGGCCAGAGTGGTCTCTGTTTTCTGAGGCGGCTGAGGTCCTTCAACATCTGTCAGACAACGCTCAGGACTTTTTGAGTCTGTTGTGGCCGGTGCCGTCCTCTATGCTGTTGCATGCTGGGGCAGCAGGTTGAAGGTCACAGATGCCAACAGACTCACTAAAGTGATCTGCAAGCCCAATAATGTTGTGTGGATGGAGATGGACTCCCTTAAGGTGGTGTCAGAGAAGCAGATGTTGTCCAAAATAAGGACAATGCTAGACAATACCTCCCATCTACTCCATGACATTCCGGCTATTCACAGGAGCACGTTCAGTGCATTACATTACAAATGCACACAGAAAATCATTCCTGCCTGCGGCTATAAAATTCCTCCATCTAGTTTTCAGTACACACTGCAGTAGTTGCACACAATTAGTATCTGCACATCCTCTATAGTTACAATAACAAAATAATACAGCCTTACACTTTACAGTACAATTTTAATTGTATATATAAATTTTTCTTATATGTTTAAAATGTATTATATTATATTTTTACATGTTTCTTCCCACAGCCAAAGACATTCAGTGAGTGAGGTTAGGTTAAATGGTTAAACCTAAATTGCCCAAAGGTGTGAATGTGAATGCAAATTGTTGACTGTTTCTATGTGTTAACCCTATGACAGACTGGGGACCTGTCCAGGGTGTTTCGCCCTGTGTAGCTCGGATAGGGTCCAGCGCCCACCTCATTTAAATAAGCTTTTTGTATATATTAGAGCTGTTTTTTATATTTAGTAACTTTGCAATAAGTTGTGTTGTTTTATTTAGTTTAGTCAGTTACTGTTCTTATTGTCTTGAAGTAACGGAAACCACATATTTTCCTCAGGGATTAATAAAGTATTCTGATATCACTTTTGACAGCAAGAAACAAAATCAAGCATTTGAATAACTGGCAATGAGTCTTTCACATCACTGTAGAGGAATTCTGACCCATTCTTCTTTACAGAATTGTTTTAATTCATCCACATTGGAGAGGTTTTGTACATGAATGGCCTGTTTAAGGCCAAACCATCTCAGTCTGGTTTAAGTGACTTCTAAGTCACAAAACCTTAATTTCTTTATTTCTTTATTTAGCCATTCAAAGGTGCAAAAACTAGAGTGAAATCTTAAAAAAAAGACTAAGTCTGAACCTTTATATTTGTTTTCCAGAAAAGAAAAGAAACATCATTGGTTAAATGTGCTGTTTGAAAATTACTGGCAGGTGACATTCTCCCACAATAAAAATTAGATAATTAAGCATTAAGCATAAAAATACAAATAAACAAATGAGATAAATAATCTACTACTATCTAATATCCAAAGTAAATAGAAGGAAATTCAAATGAATATTACAAAGCTCAGTAACAAATAAAATGTAGTCTCTCCTCACAGTCATGAGTGTCCCAAACAGCCTTGTTCCCTCCTGTCACCTGTAAGGCTCCACACTTTATCTTAGCATGTGGACATGATGGTTTTCCTTCTTCATCCCAGGCCTCATAGTCCATCTCCTGCCCGTCCACCCACAGCCAGTCCCCAGCCAGAAAGCGCAATCCAGTCCAGACATGTTCAGTGGTGTTATGTTTGCTCAGCTCTTTCTGGATCAGCAGCATCTCAGTTTCAGATGCCACACTGGCCAGGTCATCATGGTGCTCCCTGCAGTACTCCAGAGCTTCCTCCCAAGTCTTTTCCTGCTTCACCACTGCTGGACTGTAGCAGAAGAAGGTTATTTTATATGATAGGCTTGCATCATACCACTTGCTTTCCCACATACAGCCATAGTCTTCACGACCCAGAAGATAGTCATCAGGCTGACCTGGTTCCCACAAATACCAGGTTGGTGCTCCACCTCCTGACCACAGCCATTCTTTTCGGTTTGAGGAATTTCTTACCAGTCCTATCCAGATAAAGTCATTGACATTGCTGGAGAGCTGCTGAAGTTTGTCATTATCCTTCTCATTACTGACAGGGGCCAGGTCTGTGTAATTCTGCTGACAGTAAATCTGAGCTTCAAGCCAATCCATTTTCTGGTCAATGTAAACGTACTTGGAAAAAGTTGCAGACAAGCTGAGCAGTAGCAGGATGAAGATGAAGATTTGATCCATAGTTGATTTACTCCAAAAAGTTCGTCAGAGTGGTGGGGATCCAAACAGTTTGGAAAATATATGCTGGAGATGTGAGTTTTGCCTTTCAAAACCTATTTGCATGACAGGACTGCCCTTTCATTGTCAGTACCTGTTAGTATTCAGGAACACACACCTTATGCTCACTTGTTCAAGTAGCTGATAACTCACCAAAAACTCAAAATAGACCAATTTTGATATCTCAAACACATCAAAACTTGAATGAAATTTCTATTTCATATACGAAACTTGAAAATGTATGAACATTTATTATCACAATTTTCAAAAAGCAGAAGATTAGAGGACAGTTAAAGACACTGACTAATATTAATATTAACATATATTTGAATCCGGTTCTCCAAATCCAACAATTTTCATTTTGAACTTAATTTATTGCTCTCAATCCTAGAGCTATAAATTATTTCCTCCTTATATATAGTAGTGGGCGACTGATATAGCTTTACAGCCAACCCGTTCTCACTCCCAAAGCGTAACATTTTACGCTAGGTGACAAATCGTCACCATATTACGTTTTCGGCTACCCACCACGTTCTTAAATGACGACCTCGGAAAAAAGAGGAAATATGAGAACCGTCTGAACTGAATCTACACATGTTTGCTCTTTTTCTTCAAATCGCTTAGAAACACGCTATTTAACATCATTAAAGTCCTGGTTAAGGTCAGGAATAAGGTTATGGTCAGGGCTAGGGATAAGGTTAGGTTTAGGATTGGAATACAGGGCTGGAACGTCTATTACCACCGGAGCGTCATTGCACTGGATTCATAACCCGGCGCGTACCATAAGAACGCCGAAGGTCTCCTTTCGCGTTCCTCAGGAACGCCGCGGGACGTGACAAAACGTCGACATGTTACGTCTCGGGAGTGAGAACGCTCTGTTACAGCCGGGCCACTACTGCTTCTCTGGGCTACCTTTACAGAAGTGCTGCTGCTTTGCCTTTTTATGTTCTTTGTGCTTTGTCTTTTTTTTTTTGCCAACTATCTTCTTTTGTTTAGGTTTTCTTCTGCCCATTTCAGTAACTGGCAGGGAATTAATTAGCTTGAGTCACTTTTTGTCTTATGCACAACTAACTTGTTTGAATGTTTGATCTTTCCACATTCCTCTGGCTTTTTTAGGTTTAGGTTTTTAGATTAGCGTTTAAGCGCTGGGAAATTATCTGCTCAGAAGAGAAAATGTAATTTGTTTTGTGTTTGTACATTTGATTTCTCAACGTTTTATTTGTAAATTCTCATTTTTTTGTGTTACACCACTTTTAGGAGGCCCTTTTTCTAGCTGCAGATAACCAGTGTTTTTCTACAGTAGTGCTAACCACAGAGGGTGTGTATTTGATTTTTGTTTTGGATACATTAATAATTCGTTTTCTTTTACTCGGAAGCTGAAGAGCTAAAGTGGAGGTGACTGGACGTTGTCCAGTTTCCCTTATATGAGGAGAAAACTCTTAGGAGGCAAGAAACACAGACTCAAAGATTTTACATGTACATGGGCCTATGCCCCGACACGATCCGATCTGCTCTGCACCAACGTGTGCACGATGTGTGTGTCATAGAGGAATCGTCAGTACTTCCTTTATTTTATACTCGAACAACAATAGGCGTGGCATGTATATAATTCAATAACAACTCCTTAAAAGGAAAAACCGTTAGCTTATCTGTTGAAACAGGAGGTAGCTGTTTAGCTGTCACAGCACTTATTTTCTGCACACAATGTCTCACTTCCCTTTCCTGCAGTTGTACAACTCATAAGCTCTTCTTCCTTTAAATGAAGCTACAAATAAACATAACACAAAACTCAAAATCTCCCAACACCTTACAATTGTAAAAGGTTTTAAGCTCCCACTTGCCACACCAGCATTCTAGTGTGTGTGTATGACATCATTGCTTCCTCACTCTTTTCCACATTTCCCCTTCGTGTTGCCACATATTCATGATATATTTATTAACCGTACATACTAACATTCAGAAGGTGAAAGCTTACATATTAAAACTTTTGAGTTTAAAGTAACTGCTGTTAGGCAGCTAAAAGTGTTTAGGTGTGTTGAAGAAAATCCCTATGCCAAGTTAATAACTTTGACTCACAATAACTGTATCTTATCAAACAAATGAGGCTCACAGGGTGCTAAATTTGGCAGTTTTCTTTCAGAAGTCCCAGACTTAGAAACACTTTGAACCCATTGTAGCATTCCAGTCGGACTTTATTCAGACGATGCACTCAATGATCATTACGGATGGACCATGGTGGGGTATTCCAACCCATTTATTCACAAGTTACCATAGGCACATCGTAAGAGCTGTAATCATGACATAAAACAAAATACACATTCACTTGATATAACCACATTTCCGTTATGCTAATTAATTCACAGAAAAGGCACAGGAGGTGCTAGCATCAGCCTGCTAGATCACTCATAAACTTATTAATAATCGAGTAATACATTTACAAATTGTCCGAAATGCAAACAACAAGTAGAACACACAAACATACCTGTTCGCCTTCCAGCTAGATGCTAATTTGAAGATGGATGGAAAACGATAACCTTCTCATTAACCTTTTCTGCGGCAAGCAGTAGCAGTACGATCTTCCTTCCGCCCGTTCCGAATTTCAAAATAAGAGTCTAATCTATATTATAAGGTATAATTCGTTCAGGGATTTAACTGTTTGAAAAATATCAAATAAACAAATAATCTGGGTCATTTACACCCATACTGTGGAAAGCCGAGCTTTCCAACACCCGAGCACCACACCACCATAGTGGTTAAAAAAACACAAGCATATTGAGCCAAGCTAAACAAATTTTTAATTTCCATAAGGCAAAACTGAAATGTTGCTGACAAACAAATCACTGTATTCAGGAACAAGACAAAGTCATTTTACATATTGTTATGTTTTCCTAATGGAAAAAACAAATGTAGAAGTCAGGAAAAGTAGTTCAAAGAGGACTGAAGTCCTACACTGAACTGGCCTTTGCTCTCTTTTGCATTCTTTCATTGTTTGTGCTGTGATTATTGTGTAATTTTGTTTGGAACTGCTATCAGCAAAAGTACTAAAAACTGTCTGTGTCAGATTTGTCCAAGACTTGTCCTTCAGAATTGGAGCTGATGTAACGGGTGTATTAAAAAATAATTTATATTTCACCAAAGATCCATCCTGCAGTGTTATCTCGCTTTGTCAGTATTGGTTATGTATATGTGTTTATTTATATATGTTTATTTTCTGTATTTATATTTTGGGAGCTTTTATTTTGTTTGTGTGACCTTTGACTTCCCACGAAGTCAC
>NW_024583675.1:44612-55188 GCF_018398535.1 Haplochromis burtoni
TGACTCCTCTGGTCATTCGCACAACACAACGCAGAGAACTAACGGCAATAAGAGTTTAAGGCCAGACCGGTTACACTGAGATTTGTCAGCAGGTTCACTGGCAGTTCCAGGCCAGGCAGGTGACACAACTGATAACAACGGTCATGCCTTCCTTATTTCAGTAGAGTGCCAGAAAAGAGGAATACGAGAGCGAAGTCTGAGCCGTGTGAAGGAGTAGTGAGCTGGAGAAAAGCAGAGACTGAAATTGCAGTCTGAAAAGACAAATGTAAGAAAAGCAATTTGTACTGAACCAAAGTCCATATGTGTATGTCATGCTGGGTCCCCGAACTGAAAGGTAGGGGGTTGTGTAGAGAAGCCTCCTTGAATATGTCAAATCTTTTCGGCCAGTTGCTTCACCAAAAGGCAGATCACATGAAGCCCCATACAGCGGCTCATTTGAAAGTACTAACCTCTGCTGGTCATTCTTTGTATAGCAGCCCTGTTGTAGTAATACATGCGGGTACATACTGGTGAATATGTAAAAATAATGATGTAGAATACCCTTATGAGAGCTGGAGCCTATCCCAGCTACCATAGGGCGAGAGGCAGGTTATATCCTGCATCTTGCATATGACATAGGGCTAACACATAGAGACACATAACCATTCACACTCACATCTAAAAGGCAATTTAGAATCACTAGTTAACCCAACCCAACTAACTGCATGTCGTAGAACTGTGGGAGGAATCCAGAGAACCTGGAGAGAAACCTGGAACAAACTCCACACAGAAAGACCCCGGCCAGATGATGGAGGGGAACTCATGACCTTCTTGCAGTGTGAGACGTAACATCACTACTGAAAAGTGTTACAGTGATACACTTCAGTCACAATTAACATAATTTGAAAAGCCTTGTGGAAATGTAATTAAAGTTATCAGTTATAGCGGTTTTGATGCTTTTAAAATAATTCAAATGCACCACAGGTTTATAATTTCATGACTGAACAGCAAGTGGCTTTAATAGTTTTAGCCTGTGCTGCCCTCTAGTGTACAGGATGGCATAATGCCTCCAGTTTTTGCTTTCCTAGCTTTCAGTTGCTGATTCTAATGATGGCAAACACGGTAGGTTATTTTCAGCTCTTTAGCTAGCTCTGATGCCCATACCTGCATTAGAACATCACAGCAAGCTCATTTTTACTCACTCTTGCTGTGTGTGTGTGTGTGTGTGTGTGTGTGTGTGTGTGTGTGTGTGTGTGTGTGTGTGTGTGTGCGTGTGAGAATGTGTGTGTGTGTGTGTGTGTGTGTGTGTGTGTGCGCGCGTGTGTGTGTGTGCGTGTGCGTGTCAGTGTATGTATTTTGATGCAGATTTGCCTTCTTGCATGTGTTGTGCTATCATTATTGTGTAGTTTTGCATAGAACTCATATGACTGAAGATCCTTTAAATCCCTTTGTTTGTGTTCTTTAGCTCACTCTCCTCCAGGTTTGACTGAGACTCATCTTGTGCAAGTATTGGGACCGAAGCCTCATCAGTAAAGTGGATCAGGTCAGTTATGAACACCATATATTTTTATCTACATATACTTTTTGTCCATTAACATTATTAAAGATTCCCCAGTCATAGATGGAATCATTTGACAACTGTGAAGGAAGTTAATCATAGCTTTCAAATGTAGCAGCTTTAGGTTTTTCCAGATCCATTATTTTTTACTGTAGCTGACTGAGAACAGTGACTGATCAGACTTTAGGCACTGGATTCAAATAGCCAGGAGTCTACCATAGATGACAGGATCTAAGTTGTAGACTCTGCAAAGGTGCTCTGGAGAATATGTAGCACACAGTAGTAGGATGTAAGCAAGCTGGCATAGCACACACTAAGAAGCACAACCCAAATGGCTTCAAGAATGTGCAGGAATATCTATGCCACATATGGATTAGGACAACAGGTTGAGAAAAGAGTTAAAGTCCTGTGGGACTTCAAGTTCCAGACAGACAAGCATCTTCTGGCCAACAAAAAAGACGTAGTGGTGGCAGACAGGGAGAAGAGAACACTGCAAATGTGATGGTGAGTGTGTGATGGAGCTGAGATTTCTTGTTTAATCCCCATGGATGCTGTCACACTTAACCAAGCTGTGTTTCTAGTGTTGCCATAATGCAGCATTTCAGGAATACATTTTTCTGGTTTTAAAGATTACATTAAATTTGCACAAACGTTAATTTCCAGACTTTTATGAGGACATGATTTTAAGGGCTATTAAATCATGCAGGCAACACTTTTAAGCATCAAAATGAGAGTTATTACGTGCACATTTATACAATTTCTCACCTGTTTCAATTTTTTTTGTTGGTTTTCAGTCTAATCAATTGCAGCCTCTTACATGTTGTTGAGACCTGTTAGACATTAAAGCATGTTATGGACATGGCTTTAATGTCTGCTTTTTCAGAAAATAAGGTTTTCATGTTATGTAAGTTCTGTAAGATGACTGTATGTTTGCATTCATGATCATAAATTTTACCAAATAACACAGAAAAGAACACAGCAAAAATAGCAAAAATAAAACAATGAAAAAATATATTGTAAAAAGAAGCCAAATGCCTGACGAAATGTCTGTTTTCAGTAGAGCTCCATCACACTCACTCACTTTCTCTTCTCCCATCCAACATTTGCTAGCTTATATTGGATCCTAGTTTTGATCAGAATCAAAGATGATTCAAAATATGGTTGTACACTTTTGTGACCTTGTGTCACGGCTCATGAGGCAAGCCGTATGGAATTATTAAGGAACCAAGATGCGGCAGCTCAGATGCAAGTGAGTTCATTCGTCAAATGTAGATACAAACAGAGATGGCTAGGCTGAGCATGAAACTAAGCAAACCTAAACTGGGAAAACTAACAGAATCAACCAGAAACAGAGATGCAGGGAGACACGGAGAGACAATTATCGATGACGGAGGAAGATACACAGATGAACCAGTAACGAGGACGAGGTAACACACACTATAAATACACACACCAGGAATCAGGGGATGGGAAACAGTAGGGGGACGAGGCAGGGGAAACGTAAACAGAACGCACTGACATCAGACAGGGACCTTCAAAGTAAAACAGGAACACATACACACAAAAACACAGTCTAAGAAACGCGGACTTGACACAGGAATATAGAGGCAGAAAAGACACACCTCTGTCAGTGCGCCCCAGGGCAGCTGTGGCTACAATGTAGCTTGCTATCGCCAGTGTGTGAATGTGTGTGTGTGAATGGGTGGATGACTGAATGTAGTGTAAAGTGCTTTGGGGTCCTATGGACTAGAAAAGCGCTATACAAATGCAGGCCATTTACCATTTACTAAACTGAGGAAGAACAGAACCAAAACCCAAAGAAATAGAAAACCAGAACCAAAATACATCACAACAATAGAAAACACAAAACGCTGGGTCAAAAGACCCAGGATCATGACACCTTGTATCTGGAAGAGCAATTATAAATAAGCCTTACTTACTAAATGCTTGTAAATGTTAACAAAGAACTAAGCAAAAATTGTAAAATAAATTAAACAAAAGTGGACTTAATATTGGTCCAGTAGAGTAGAGTGTATCGACATCGTTCGACTACACGATGTATGCCTGGGGATGTTACCGTAGTAGACAGAATTTTGCATCCAGTCATCGTGGCAGTGTCATGCAAAATGTTCTTTTGCTGGGTGGAATGATTGTACAGCGAAAATCTTCAATGACAAAAACATGTGTGCACAAGTTTTCATTTATTTTGGATTTTCTGTAATCCACAAAGTGTCATGGGTACACATAAAGGGATCAAATATATAGTTTCACTCACTTAAAACTTTTAATAAGTGGTACACCTTGGTGCTCTCTCTCCTTTAAGTGTGTGGTTACCGCACTTTACATTTCAGAGGCAGGATCCTCTTGGTCCCCTCCCTCCGGCCTGGCACATATGATAATCAACAGTAATGTTTAGAAACTGGCTGGTTCAGCCACTACTACATGAAGTACCAGTGTTTCCTTTTTCTTTTCGTTTTTTTTTTTTTTTTTTTTCAACAATACATTATTTTTACATTCTTTTTTAGGACAACTTGGTCCACACAGTTTGTCTTCATCATACATCTACATTTGGGTCCTCATCACTCCACAACTCAGCTGTTCAATAAAGAAATTATGAATTACATCAATCTACCTTTATAAACATAAATGAACTAGATTATTTCGATTTAGATTGTTATTTATTTTAATTAAGATAAAAAAAATTAGTCTTTAACGGTCAGTGAGGTAACATTGAAGTGTCAGCTGCAATTACCCAACATCACTTGGACTATATAAACACATGCAAGAGATCAGTTAGCATATATTCATGCCAGAGGATGAGCCACAGGGAGGCACAAGTTAGTCTTTAGTCTGTAACTGCCCTGCAACTGTTTTTCCAGTAGAAGCACATCCAACATGCACCAGCAGCTTATGTAAACAATATATTCTAATGTGTTTTTTAGTAGAGCAGTAATGAACTGTTGTCAGATTTTTTTTTTATTTGAGAAAAAAAAATACCAAGGAAGCCCAGTTTTACACTAGTGGTGTGCGACACTGCAGATATTGGTATCGATCCAATACCAGGTAAATATAAGGCCAGTATTGCCAATACCAATACATATGCTGATACTTAAAATCTATAAAGGCAGCTTATGTAGGGGAGAGCAGTGTATCATGATTTAGAACATGAGGCATCGTAACTTTGCAAATTCTGAACACATTTCAATAACCATGAAATCACTGTGATTCTACAATAATGAGCCAATTCAATAAAAACACCTTTTTTTTCCTTTTTAGCTTTTTCTGCATTTTGAAACTAAGGGTTTTTGTTTTTTGAAAACCTGAACTGTAAATGTGCCGTCTCTAAAGCACAACATATGTTGTTTAAATGTGCTGTTGGTTACAAATAAAACAAACCTGACAAATTCAGACGTTTTTTATAGTGCATAGTTGATGTATAATTTTTTTCATTTCACAAAAACAAAGTTATGATACAATTCAGTGTGAAAAGAGTCTCAAAATGTGATCTGTGAATATCAGGCGATTTGTGCATTTAATGGCTTTTAAGTGAGTGAAAAGATTGTGAACAGTATCTTTAGAGATTTATCCAGACAGGAAAGCATAGCTAAAATGATTTGATTTATGAACTTGTGTATAGAACTGTGATTATTGAGTCAGATTTTTATATACAAATTTCTAAATAGTTTTGCTTCTGTTCAGATTGCCTGTATTTGTGTATGGATTGGAGCATGCATTTGTTACTAAATTTGCAAATTTATTAGTTAGTTTAGTTTACACTTATCGATCACATCATATGTGCTTTTAAACCTTTCAGAATAATTCCATTCCATCACAGTGGGGCATTCTCAAAATGTAACACGAGACTGCTTGTGTTGGGTCTGTCTAGCACAGGCCCACCGCTGGAACGAGACAATTTAAAAACACAGCAAAAGCATTGAACACCAAGTAGGCAAAGTTCTTCGTGTTACTCATGCATGAGGGAGACCTGCCTGGAGCCAAGTGTCGTTCCACCACTTGACCTCCGTCAGACTCTCAGCCAGGTTCCCCATAGCACCTTTTATTGTGGTTACATGAATATGCATAGCTTCATTAACATACGAACATACATACAAACAAAGAGTACCTTGCCTGTGTGTGTGTCTGTGTGTGTGTGTGTGTGTGGGGTCAGAGTGTGACCCCATAAATGACTTCCCTAAACCTGCTGGTCTGGAAGTCCAGCAGTTCATCTAAACAAAAGGCACTTAGCCTAAAACAGATATAGCCACGTTTATCCTACCATAAAACAATAAGACAAGGTATGACTTCTTCCCATGCTCCCAGGATGTAGGTGTGCACACAAAATGTCTGTGAAGGTTCTCAGTCATCCAGGTCATCGTAGGCAAAGGAGCTTGCAAAGAAAAGCGTCTGGACTTCTTTAAGTTGCTTGAAACTTTGTGTGCACATAAAGTTTGCAGACTATTAAGGATCAAACCTCTACCAATCTAAGACTAATTATAAAACTCTAAGCATATATAAGTAGATATTTCTAAGCATAAATGACGATCAACAATACAAAACCTAACAGCTTGTCTATTATGAGTGTTTTTCTTTGTGTGCAAGAAAAGCTATAAAAGCTAGAATGATGAACAGGCTCTGGAGATTATTTTCAGTAACTTTTCTTATTTTTAAAACTTTTTACTCACTGAAACAAGAAATGAAGAAACACAATGTTTGTTAAATAGTTGAAAGCTGACTTTGCCATTCCCACAAGATAGAAATGAAAGAAATACACATGAAGAAGATGTAGGTGATAAATAACACAATTGTTTTGATTCAAAACTTTATCAATCACAGAAATTTATGATTAATGCAAATGAATTTTGCACAGTAAATAGGCTCAGTAACAAATAAAATGTAGTCTCTCCTCACAGTCATGAGCGTCCCAAACAGCCTTGTTCCCTCCTGTCACCTGTAAGGCTCCACACTTTATCTTAGCATGTGGACATGATGGTTTTCCTTCTTCACCCCAGGCCTCATAGTCCATCTCCTGCCCGTCCACCCACAGCCAGTCCCCAGCCAGAAAGCGCAATCCAGTCCAGATGTGATTAGTGGTGTTATGTTTGCTCAGCTCTTTCTGGATGAGCAGCATCTCAGTCTCAGATGCCACACTGGCCAGGTCATCATGGTGCTCCCTGCAGTACTCCAGAGCTTCCTCCCAAGTCTTTTTCTCCTTCACCACAATGGCACCGTAACAGAAGAAGGTTTTTCGATTCTGTAGAGTTTCATCATTCCACATTTTATTCCACACACAGCCACCATCTTCATTCCCGTTAAAGTCATTAGGTTCACCTGGTTTCCAGAAACACGTGGATGCCACTCCACCTCCTGACCACAGCCATTGCATTCTGTTTGAGCTATTTCTCTCGAGTCCTATCCAGATAAAGTCATTGACATTGCTGGAGAGCTGCTGAAGTTTGTTGGCATCCTTGTCGTTACTGACAGGGGCCAGGTCTGTGTAGTGCTGCCGACAGTAACTCTGAGCTTCAAGCCAATTCATTTTGTCATTAACGTGAATGTACTTTGTAAAAGTTCCAAACAATCCCATCAGCAATAGGATGCAGGTGAAGATCTGATCCATTGTTGAATTTCTCTAAAGGGTTCAGCAGAGAAATGAGGATCCGAAGAGGTTTTGTAAGATATTTGCTGGAGATGTGAGCTTTGCATGTCAAAGCATATTTACATGTCAGGGCAGCCCTTTTATCCATGCTGTAGTACAACACAAGTTGAATGAAACGATCACTTCAGATGTGGAGGTTGAAAATTTGTGATTATTGATCATCTGAATTTCATTGAGCAAATAATTTGAAAGAACCTGAATAAAAGTATAAAATTAATCTGTTTCATCAACTGACTCAATAGGAATGTATCTTTTATTTTAACCTTCAGCTACACACACACACACATGTCACAAGGAGGACATATTGGTAATATAGCTGTTCTAGGTTTTTTTTTTCAGTTTACCCAAAGTTAACAATACTTGGAAACCATTCATATGCTTAAAGAAATCCAAGGTTAATAGGAGAAGCTAGACAAACATCTTTTTTGCATAAGACAAACTGACGTGTTGTTGGTTCCCATTACACAAACAAATCACAGTTTTCGGGAACAAGGCAAAGTATTTTTCCATATTGTCATGTCAACCTTCTGGGAAACAAATGAACAGATCAAGAGAATAAATTAAAAGAGGACTGAAAATGGTTCTTATATTTTTTTGAGAGGGATTTAATTAGTTGGGTTTTTCTTGTATTTTCCTATTTTTCTCCTTTCTCTATTCTTTCTTGTATTCTGCATATTTCAGATCTGCCTTTCTATACATAATATAAATAACCCACAGCAGACCCCATGACAACTTCATGCTTTTCAGCATTTTTCAACAGTATTATTTCATCCTGAGGCTACGTCCACAGGTACTTATGAAAACGCAGACTTTTCAATGCGTTTGGGCCTTTCGTCCACACATTTTTGATCACTCAAATCTTTTGAATTGAATGTCCACCCCTGCTAGGGTGGATATTTTGTTTCGAAAACTCAGATTTTGCGCTTACGTGTGGACGAGGAAAACAGATATTTAGTCACGAACGTGAAAGGTGTGCGTCGTTTTTGATGTCACACTGTGCCACAATATTGTTCACAAGAAATTTCTCCAAAAAAACAAAAAACAAACTGCTGCTGTTAATCTTACTATCTGCAGTTTTTACACGCTTACATATACAGTCAGTATCAGTTGCTGTTTACACTCTGGCTGCAGCTTTGCAGCTCGCAGCCACACGTACCAACAACAGCAATAACCAGGATTCAGTGCAGACTTGTTATGCCGGCGAGGCGTGATTGCAGGTGCATCCATCTCCCATGCCACGGCATCGCAGACCACGCCCCACCATAATATAAATTTTTTTTCATTCTTGCATGGCTTGTGGTGTCACTGCTGTGTAGTTTTTTTCTATGGACCATATTTTAGAAATGATTGTGAAAAAAATATTCTCTGTTTGTATCCCCCAGCTCGCTTTTCATCCAGTTTCTTCCCAAGACGCGTCCTCCAACTTTTGTAAGTCAAAGTGATCAGATTTTATTATGTCATGATATATCATATAATGCACATTTGTAAACCTTCTGAGACTAACCCCCCTCCCAAAGCTTCTTCAATATGTGCGCCTTCACTCTGATGGATTAAGCTCAATATCGTGTGAAATGTTTTTTACTCAGTGGCGATTTACTTGAGTTCAGTTCAGTTTTATTTATACAGCGCCAAGTCACAACAATAGTTGTCTCAAGTTGGTTTACAGTGCAAAATAAAGACTCTAACAATCAGACGACACTTAGCGACAGTAGGGAGGAAAAACTCTCTTTTAACAGGAAGGAACCTCTGAAGAGGTTTCTCTTCTTTCCAGAGGATCATCGGCTGTGCTCTTCCCTCCCTAGAGGAGCTGTACAGATCCCGCTACCACAGAAAAGCCTGTAGCATCCTGAAGGACACATCCCACCCGCACATCACCTGTTCCAGCTGTTAACCTTAGGATTGGTGTACAGGACAATTAAGGCCCAAACAGCACATACACCAGGGCTGTTACATTAATGAATATACTCAGGGGATAAACCACTGTGAAAAATACAAACTTAACTGTGCAATATTCTTTAACTATGCAATGTTTCCAAGGACTATTTCACTGTGCGACAACCACAGTTTTCACTGTTCATGCTTACATACAGCCTTGTGTATATACTACAGGTGGGCCATGTATATGGATACACCGTAATAACATGGGAATGGTTGGTGATATTAAAGTCCTGTTTGTGGCACATTAGTATATGTGAGGGGGCAAACTCCTCAAGATGGGTGGATATCGAACATAATTGTTGATGTAGGTTATAAATAAGTCTTGTATTGATTTGAATTGAATTCGTCGCGCTATGCTGCTTTGTTCACTGTGGCTTTGCGGGCTAATGTTTGCCAATTTTTTGATGTGTTTTATAGAAAAACCAGCCTACAAAATGCTGGAATGCGATCCAGACTGGGCGCCCTCTATCAACCTGGGTCATACCGAGTTTAAAGCTGCTACCACAGCGATTGGTTAAGAGAGAGAGCGATATCAAAACAGCCACGAAAAGTCACGCATATATGACCCCAAGTGTTGTATTGAAACAAGTGATGAATAACTGTTTACGAATATGTTGTTTTTTTTTCATTGTTGATTTGTTTTTCACCAAAGCAGCTAATAAAGCATGATGGAATACAATTTTGCCTCTTTCTTGTAAGATTCTATAATAGAATGAAACAATAATGCCAGTTATAAATAAAGACAATAAATTGAATGAATTACGAAACACTCATTTTATTTCTATTAGATCTGAAAATGTTGTGTAATACTACAACCTGAAACGATAAATAGATTGCGTTGGCCTGTACAGGAGATAAAGAAAAAAATGTAACAACAGCTGTGAAATGGAATAGTCCAAATCACCAAAGTAAACTGGACCTGGGCTTGTTGCAGGGATCTGAAGTTACTAAACATTTTGTGAGTGTATGCACTCACACTTAGGACCATATAATAATAAATATGTGCGTGATGAAAGTTGGGCAGCACGCTAACGTCCTTACTCCACTCTGTATGCTCGTATGGGTCTGACCATTTCACTCCTTTGATTTTTTTTCCTCGTCCTTCTTTTGCCTTTTCGTCAAGTCTGTCTTTGTACGGACCTGCCGTGTTCTCCGTTGTTTTGTACATAACTGTTTTTGGGGCAAATAAAATGAAAGTAGGGATTAAAACCGCAGAATTAATGATTACAGGTGCTGGAAATGCTAGTATTTGATGCAGTGTCTTGATGTTGTTGCCACATGTACCCACAATGCAATGCGATCCAAGCGAAATAGTCAACGTAGGTCCTAGTACAAGACTCATATATCATATTGAAAAAACAACAAAACGTTTGTTACCGGCCAAGGATGCACGACTTACTAATTGGCCCAACCAGATGTCACAGACAATTGGCCACCATGGTCAC
>NW_024583676.1:0-3780 GCF_018398535.1 Haplochromis burtoni
TCCATTAAATCAGCAATAGCCACAGACATACATTCAACCTGTTTACATTTCAAATCACTATCAACAAAATGTGCCACACCTCCTGCCTTCTTATTAGATCTATTTACATGATATAATTCATACACATCAATGTGAAAGTCCCAACCTCTTTCCTCATCTATCCTGATAGGGCTGTCACTTTAAACTTGCCTTTCAGATTATTCAAAAAATCATTGATCAGAACATAACTTTTAAAGAGGCTTCAACATTCCCTAAATTGATTCTCAGTATAATACTCGCATGTAACATTAATTGCATTTAGCACATTCCTTTCTGGATCTATATTATTTTCAAAATCATGTAATTTGTAATCCGAATCTTCAGTCATTGTGATTGAGTATTCTTTAAATGTCTGTTATCCTTATTATTAACATCCATACAAGTATTTCACAACATATTTTGGGAAACCACTCATACCTATACAGTTCTTTCTGATCCATAAATAACTGCGGCTCGGATCGATATCTCGTCTCTGCGCATAATGGTACCACTGTTGATCCCAGTTCCATATCCACCTGCAGCTTCACACTAATACTCTTCCAGTCTACTGTCTCATACTTTGCCATTTTCCCCCTCCGACAGTCAGAAATAGTGTCTTTCATTGAATAAGTTCGGCTAGTTGTTAGCAAACACATCATAACAGACCTTCTGCCGTCTGACTGCAACAGTGTAATCATCCCCCGTAGTTTTCCAAATCATGAAGATCCCTGATCATTACAACCTTGGCTTCTTCTGGTGTTCTTTTGAGCTTTATCATCACTTTGCAATTTCTCTTCGATGTTGCTTGGATTTTCTTTTCTTTACGCATGATACGGGCTTGTCTGGCAATATCGGCGTTCTTTTTTGTGAGATGTTCATTCACATATACTCCACTCCCTTTCAGTTATCTGGACTGCCTCAGTAGCTCAATTTTGTGTTTTCGATTCACAAATTTTACTGCTATTGCTGGAGGAGCCCTGGCATTCTTTCTGGGGAGGGATGTTGTTGCTATGCAGGGGAAGTTTTTTACTCGCAAAAAACTCCACTTCCTGATGCTCTAATGTTTGTTGCTCCTCCATCGGGGGCTCATCTCCGCCAGACCTCACACCACTCCCAGTCTCAGTAACTCTTGCGTAGCTCCTGTATTTGGTTTCCAAACCGGTGATAATCACATCCTCCAGTCGTGCATGCTGTTCTAAATCCTCCACTCTCCTTTCTAAGAGCTGGATTGTTTTATCCTTTTCCTTAATCAAACTTTTTAATTCTTTGATTTGGTCCATTAAAGTCGTTAACATTTCTTGTTGCTTAACTATTCTTTCGACGTCTGTTGACAACGAGTTAAGCGACAATTTTTCTCATCTTTGCCATTTTCTCCTTTTTGTTTGTTTGTGTCACACAACCTATTCTGAGATGCCAATCTGGCTGTAGCTGCGTTCGCCATCTTGACTGATTTCAGTCAGTCAGTCAGGATGGCGAGTAAATCGGTTTGACTGACATTACAGTTGAATAAACGTCAAACAGAAAACTGGCTGACCATTAGTGTGAGATGATCGAGAGTTTACTCCAGCATCCTGTTATATTTTAGATAGCAAGGAGCAGACGGCTGAGTTTATTAAAATCCACTGAGACAGCTGGTGATGCAAATCCGAAGGCTAGACTGTCCAATTTCACAGCCTCGCACTTCCGGCCTGCCTGGCCTTCAGAGGACCCGGCCTTTGGAGGACTCGGCCCACGTATACCGCGAAGGCCTGGTTGTCAGGAGGATGCAGCCTCTGAATTTGGACACGGCTTATATAAAAACAGTGGTATCTAAACAGTTAATAGTAAAGTTTTGTGAAAAATGAGTAAAATTGGTGGTACACAGCAACCCGTTCTCACTCCCAAAGCGTAACATTTTACGCTAGGTGACAAATCGTCAACATATTACGTTTTCGGCTACCCACCACGTTCCTAAATGACGACCTCGGAAAAAGAGGAAATATGAGAACCGTCTGGACTGAACTACACATGTTCGCTCTTTTTCTTCAAATCGCTTAGAAACACGCTATTTAACATCATTAAAGTCCTGGTTAAGGTCAGGAATAAGGTTATGGTCAGGGCTAGGGATAAGGTTAGGTTTAGGGCTGGAATACAGGGCTGGAACGTCTATTACCGCGGGAGCGTCATTGCACTGGATTCCAGCCATAACCCGCCGCGTACCATAAGAACGCCGAAGGTCTCCTTTCGCGTTCCTCAGGAACGCCGCGGGACGTGACAAAACGTCGACATGTTACGCCTCGGGAGTGAGAACGCTCTGTACACAGAGGCACAAACTACTGTCTTTGTGCAAAGAATTATGGCCTAAACTGTATCCTGCCAATGCCACTGCTTTTTATGCGCCTATAGGTGGAGAATTAAATCCTGGTTTGGCTTATTGACGCGATAACCGCCTTTGTGTGACTGATTAGTTACACTTTCATTGTTAGAGTAAGTGAAGCTCTAAAACAAAAGACCACAGCTGATGGGGCCTTCAACCATCTAGTGGACACCAAACAATGGATGCAGCTGTATTTATATAACACTTTTCTTCTTTAACTGAGCACTCAAAGCACTTTTTACGACAAGCCCCATTCACCTAATCACACAAGCACTTTTGTCTGTTCTGAAACACTTTGTCTAACTTTCGCACACATTCTTTCACTCTAATGGATGCACTGGGGGTAAGAATACACCAACATGAAGGAACCATCTCAGTACTAGAGAATATAAGAATACTAATTCGATGCTTTAAAGCAGTGGGTCATTTCATTTTTAATTGCATTTGGACTGTCATAGTCCCAATAAACTCCAATATTCCAAATTACTAGCTGACTTTCACTAAGTGCTTCTAAATTATTGTTCCTTACTCAAATACTTGATGGAAGGTTCTGAACAAATCATAACACGACTTATAACAATGTTGAACACATATTAATTAAGCCCATTACTTTAAAAACTTTTAATTGGGATATCTCAATCACCTCTCTTCACAATAACTCACTTTACGAGCTCACCTAAATGACCGAGCCTGTCTTTCCCGAGACTGTGTTCATTCTTGGAATGATTAATGACAGACAGCCTCTAAGACTGTTTTCTACATATAAATAAGTGCTGTACTTAAACTTTATTGCCATCAAGAATACTGACTCACAAGATGCGGCAAATGGAGACAATGTTTAGAAGGGCTTGACAGTGGCTTCAAAACTCACAGTATTATCCAGGGCCTTTGTCAAATTGATCCTATGTCTCCACTTTATGAGCCCAGTGTCCTGTAGTGTTGGTGACCCTTATATTGGCTGTGTGGTGCTTCAGTATAGGATAAGTCCCCTGCTGCTGTCCATTACAGAGCTTGAGGAACTTTTCAGAGCCGGAAGCATCATCTATCATTAATGTACAGTAAATGGTGGCACATTGTGTTCAAACACCCAGGATCTGATGGCCACTAAACTGTAGGACCTCTGTTTACCTGTGGGGCTGTCACTGATCTAAATAATATGAAGCTTTGGTTGGTAAAATAGCACCTCACTCTCAAATACATAAAATAAAATCACTGGGTGGCATCACATGGCGGCATCCATCTTTCATTTGCAACATATGGGTAAAACTGACATAATGACATGACTAGCACCATCCAGGAAAAGAAATATAATGTATTTCGAGTAGGGATGGGTATCGTTTAGGTTTTATCCGATACCGGTGCCAAATCGGTACTTTTGAAACGGTGCCGGTGCTTAAACGGTGCTC
>NW_024583676.1:4518-5630 GCF_018398535.1 Haplochromis burtoni
ACATACCCAGCAAGAGTGGGCAAAATGTTGAATAGGTCAGAGGGGCGTCTCTCTCTCTCTGTCTCTTTTTCTCTCGGCAAGAACACACCTGGTTCAGGTCATGATATTCTGCTTTTCGGTCTGGTTACTACCGTTTATGTCAGAACCGGTGCCATCATGGCACCGGACACCGGTACCCATCCCTAATTTCGAGCATCCTCACCGTCACCGCAGGCATTACCGTCTGGTATGGGAACACCACACAGGCAGAGAGGAAGGCTCTGCAAAGAGCCATAAAGACTGTGGAGAGATCATAGGGACAAAACTTCCTTCCATGGACTCTCTGTACGCACAACTCTGCTGAAAAGAGCAGAGAGAATTATCAGGGACTCACACCCTCCAGCTCACTCTCTGCTCAGACACACGAACTGTACGTACAATCTGAGACACAACAGAGCAGACAGCATCATCACACACAGAACAAGGTTTTTCAACAGCTTCTTCCCTGCAGCTGTCAGACTGATGGCAAAACAAAAACACTGAACACTTAAAATAACACCTCACCTCACTTCTAATGTATAATGGGATAAATCACTGTCTGTTTAACGTGTAATATGCTTACTGAGACAGATCTGTGAAGCAGATGCAACATTAGGTACAATATTCTAAATGTCAAAATGTGCAATACTATGTTAGATTAGATTAGATTAGATGAAACTTTATTAATCCCTCGGGTGGGTTCCTCCGGGAAATTCCGTTTCCAGTAGCACAGCACTGGCAGAAGTTACAGAATGTGAGCAGAAATATACCATATATACACATATATAAATACAGAGAATACAGAGTATACAAAAGGGATAAATAGAATAAATAGGAATAAGAATACAATAATATGTGTGCAATGCCTGGAATTTTATATAGTAAACACTATTAGTAGATTGCCCCATTCTCTTTCAAAAATGTAACTTGACTTGGAGAGCTCTGCACAAAAATTCCAATATGCACTGACTGTTTGTGCTACGCGCAAATGGCATCTTAAATCCCACTGTATTGGCGGAATAGAAGGCTTTCAGTTTTTTCTCTGTATTATCATTGCAGGTTCTATGATTTACAATATATAATACAAGTGCTTT